>NC_044322.1:106893368-107193368 GCF_007399415.2 Gopherus evgoodei | reverse complement strand
GTCCGGCTTGCCGAAGGAGAGAGAACAGTGCTTTATGGGGATAGAGGAGGAAGAGAAAGACTCCAAAGCTGCTGCAAAAGGAGAGTAGGTCAGCCTGGTGCCCTGATTGAGGAGTCTAAAAGAGGCAAGCCCTGACAGTAGAACCCCTTTTCCTGGGGCATGTAGGGGTGTGAAGCAGCACCCACTCTCCCTCCCCTGGAGGTGGCAAAATGTCAGGTTTGGTCAGGCCCCACTGTGGGCACTGCATGAGCCGCGCCTTTTCAGGGAGGCTGGGAGGAATTTTTCCCTCATCACCAGATTGACCTAGGTGGAGTGACATTTTTTTTTTGCCTTCCCCACAGCGGGTTCAGGGAGGGCTTTGTTGAGGTGAGGTGTGAAGGGAGTTAAGCTATGTGTTGCAACTCTTCGTGTAAGTGTGGGATGGATGTCCAGGGAAGGTACTCCACAGGGAAGGGATACAGTGACTAGATAATATGGCTTGGTAAAAGACTTAAAAATTAGGTGTTGGTTAAACAAGTGGAACAGGGGGTTTCAGGGCTCCTATGTCTGGTTTGGCAGGGAGCCAATAATAGCAGCCTGATTAAAATCATATCAGGTGTCCCCCGTCCTTTTGATATAGCCAGATAATATATATAAGCATCATTAAATTGCCCAATAGGTATCTCTTTTTAATGGCTCCTTTTTATATACAGGGTATACCAGGATTGGCAGGGCTCCAAGGCCCCATCGGGCCACCAGGGATTACGGGAGTTCCAGTAAGTGTCATTTTATGATGATTTATGTAATGCTGCTTTATTTAAAAAGCTCTAAATGATTAATGTATTGGGGACGAATGGTACAGTAGTTAGGACACTTGGGCAACTCAGGTTCAGTCCCTACTATACCGCACATCTTCTATATGACCCAAAATTCAAGGGACTGCTTCTGCAGGATGCAAGTATCTCTAATTTACTCCAGTGGCTGTTAGAATCTGGCCCCTATTCTACAGTTTTGTAATAGACTTTTACATTTTCCCCTCCTGAAACCTTGGAAAATGTGTTGCTGGTCTCACAGCCTAATCTAAATCAAAATAGCTGCTGAGAGTGTCCTAGAGGTACCATTAGGAACAGCTACAAAGGAAAGGCAATCTCTTCCTAAGTAGAACGTCTCCTATTGTGGTAAATTCCAAATGTTCAAGGCATCTGAACTACTTGATATGTTGACAGGTGTAGTAGATGTCAGAATATGTTCTCTGCCTCTATGGTCTTTAGAATACCACAGATACCAGCAAGCAGAGACCAGTTAATCCTATTTTTAAAAATCAGCACTATTTATGTTTCCCATCATAATGAGCTACATTCAGGGCAATCTATGTTATGAATCCACTGCTGTGGAATCTGCACTGCAAAACTGCTGTGTAAAAAGGGAGCAAGGTATGACTCAGTGTAAAATACACCTCATCTGTAAAATGGCACCTTCAGTGCAGATGTGCTAAGGTTGGGGAACTGGTTCAAGCATGAATCAAAGGGAAGAGCGCTACCTATTGAATCACCAGCACCACTCCCTGCAGCGCCTGCAGTTTGCAATGAGTTTCTCTTGTCCATGTAGTGATCGCTCCAGCACTACTTAACTGCAATATCACACCTCTAATGTAAGATCTTAGACAAATTCTGGAAGTTAGAAAATACTAAAAACATTATATTGATCTTTCTCCATTAAAATGAAGACACCAGTAGAATGGTGCATTTTTAATGTCTGTAGTAAGCAGAAAACATTACATGTAATGTATATATAGCATGTGGTCTAATAAAAAGTCCTGTATTATAGGGTCCTCCAGGCCCACCGGGACCTAAGGGTGAGAAGGTAAGGATTTTCATAGACAGTACTGTAGCTGCAAACATTGCAGCTATTTTTTGACGTGCTAGTCTTCAAATGTTCTGTGCACTCTTGTGTCTTTATATAAAATATTGTATGTTAATTACGAGGCGTAAAAAAAGGGATGTGTTTTGTAGGCTATTCTTTAAGATACACTCTCCTACCAGACCAAAACACCACTTAATGCTATATTCTATTTGTATTATTTATTCAGAACTGGTTGAAAATTTCAAAATTTATCAGTTAAAATTTGTAATTGAAATGCCACTAAAATATTCATGAGAATTTCATTCATGTATGGGGGGAAAGGGGAAGGAGTGAGTGATTGTAAGGATCAGGACCTCATTGTGCTATGCCCTATATACACACTTATTAAAAAGACAGTGCTTTCCCTAAAGACCTTGCAATATGCGTTAGGACAGAAAACGATAGGGAGCGTGCAGAGGAGGGGTAGACAGCAAGGTAAATGTAAAAATTAAAATAGTACATCTTGGCATAATGGGCATTAGACGTGATTTGCCATCTGCCTTTGTTCCATGTGTTGCATTTTGATATTGCATCTGGTAGAATCAGAGTCTTTGTTGGTATAAGTCAACTGAAGGGAGATCTTCACCTCCCACCCCACTAGTGTGCATAGACTATCAGGGTTAGAAGGGACCTTAGGTGGTCATCTAGTCCAACCTCCTGCTCAAAGCAGGACCAATCCCCAGACAGATTTGTTTACCCCAGTTCCCTAAATAGCCTCCTCAAGGATTGAGCTCACAACCCTGGGTTTAGCAGGCCAATGCCATTTTACTTTTACAATTTAATTCATTCTACTTTCACAGGCCGGAAGTGCACACACACAAAAACCAAACCAACAGATGCATATTTTTTCAGCCCAAGGAACTGTACAGTTCTGAGTGCAAAGAACTTGGGACTATCATGCCCTAAATAGAACTGTTTCAGGTATTCACAGGGCTTGTGGGACTGCACTGAGTGCACAGGCAAAGGGAAAGCCAACATTAGGGCAGAAATCCTGTGGGATGTACAGTGGTCCCATTGATCATAGCCAAATATTTATTTGGAAGCCACATCTGCCATGCCTTCTGCAGTCCTACCATTGCCCGACTTTCCAAAATGAACACATGGTTGAGCTAAAGACAGGGGAAAAATAAGATAAATATAATGACATGTTTATAAGGTAATTTGGTATTGTCTCTGCTTCTATATATCTGTCTTGAAAGAGAGGTAGGTGGGAAAAAGAGAGTTTTTGTCAGAATGAGTGAGAGATTTGTCCATTTAAATATGTGCATGCACACATATAGCTATATTTTGGTTGTCATTAAAGCTATGTTATAATCTTATAGTCCCCTTAACTGTATGTTTCCCTGCTCCTCATCCTCCATCTGTTTGTTTTTCACAAAAATAATGTGATTATATCCTCATGGCTGGACCTATGCCTTTTGATACTGTTTTGAAAATGTCGAGCACATTCCAGGCATGACCAGAAATGGATAATAAAATATTAACAACAATTCAGGCTTATGGCTAATTAACTTTTAAGTCAGGAGAAAAATATATGGGTCTCAAGGACTTTCCATATTTGAATAAACAGGAAGTTAGATTTGAGGCCAAATCTACCACATTTATAAAATCCTTACACATATATATTTATAAAAGGAAAGTTGGCTAATCCATTAATACATGTATAATTTTTTCATCAGGGTCAGATGGGCTTGAGTTTTCAAGGACCAAAAGGTGATAAGGTAAGCCCCTCAGTTTGAAATGCTTTCAAATACAACAGATTATTCCCTGTACAAATTCTTCAGAAACGTACATATTTATGAATGTTCTCAGTATAAATATTCTTTCGAGTTAAATTAATAATCCTGAATTTTGTGTCAATAGGGTGAACAAGGAGTGGAGGGCGCTCCAGGTGCACAAGGACCTGCCTCACAAGACAGAGAGAAAGGGTACATCATATATGGAAAGAAGGTGAGAAAATATTACTTAGTCCTTACAATATTGGACTCCTAGTTTCTTTGCTTAAAGTCTGTGGGTTCAAGCTTACTAAAGAAAAACAGGAAAACCAGTGTTATAAGCAATCTAATGCCAATTATGCAAACTTGGTCCATGTTTTAACTGTCCTAAATAAAGTTTAATGCTTTTCCTTAAGTATCTGAAGAATTTGTACGGGGATAATCTGTGAATATGATAATACCTGTGTAAATAAGTCATGTGCCTCTAGAAAACTTTGGTAACAAGGTTATACATTAAAGAGTGTTCTCTCATGCTTATGTAAGTTTTAATACAATATCATGTAGGTGGTGAACTGAGAGGAGAGAGGCACCCCATTCCAGAAACTGAGCAGTTCAGTTGTAGTGGCCTTACACTCATATCATCTTCCTCTCCATACTTCCTTTCCCTGCAGTGTCGTGTATTGCACAGCTCTAGTAGGGAAGCCAATGACATCACTGCACAGGAACTGCCCATGCAGCCCGGGAGGAAACATAGGTGCTGGAACTAGGATTGTGGGGGGCAGGGAGGGGTGACGCACTCCCTGACTTCAAGTGATTTCCATTATATACAGAATTTATAGCTTGCTTCAATGGCTCACTGCACCCCCACTATACAAATTGTTCCAGCCCCTCAGGGAGGAAGTGTGACCCTGGAGGGTACAGTTGACATCTGCATTTGATTCCCAGCCAATGCAGCCTTCTCCTTCCACAAGGCTACTGTCTGTGCATACCTGTGGGGAAGTTATGGATAAAAAAAAGTGTCCGAAATGTTGTATCCTGTACTGAATAACATTTCACCTTCCTGTGGCTTTTTCTGCTGAGAGAGGGTCAGGGACAGATAGGGTGATCAGCCCGAAGTGTAATATACTGGCTGATCAACATATTTTTTCTGGTCAATTGAAAATATCTTTAAAAGTTGAACAACTAATTTATATTAGATTTATGCTCATTAACAGAATCACCTCCAGTGAGCCTAAGTGCTAATGAATTTTATAGTTATTTAAAGAGACATCATAAGCAATAATTATTAGTATCAGGGCTGTCCCTAGCCATTTTGGTGCCCTACGCAGCTCCTCCGTGAGGGGTGAGGGTGGGGCCAGCCCCAGGCCTCTGCAGGGTGGCAGGAGCAGGCTTGGGGGGCAGGAGGAAACCGCCCCCCAGCACGAGCCAGCAGAACGAAGAGGGTTTGGGCTGGGTCGCTCCACTTCTTGCCACTCGGTGAGTGCAGGGCAGGCCCGACCCCGCACTCATGGGGTGGCGGGAAGTGGAGCGACCCAGCCCCAGCCCGCTTCGATCTGCTCCCCTGGCTCCCCGCTTTGGGACTTGGGGAGCAGGGGAACCCTCCCCCCCGGCCCAGCACTCACCGGCAGCACGGATGGGAGCTGGCAGAGTGGAGCAGGCTGAGACTGGGTTGCTCCATTTACCACCGCCGGTGAATGTAAGCCTGACTCCTGCTGCAGTCCTCAGGTAGGGGTGGAGCAGGGGTGGAGCAGGGACAGGAAGAGGTGGGTCGGGGGTGGAGCAGGGGTGGGGGTTTTGGGGAGGGGTGGAGTGGGGGCGGGACTAGGCTGGGGTGGAACAAGGGCGGGGGCTTTGGGGAAGGGGTGGAATGGGGGCAGGGCTGGGGCAGAGCAGGAGTGGGAAGAGGTGGGGCTGGGGCAGAGCAGAGGCGGGGACCATGGGGAAGAGGCGGAGCAGGGGTGGGAAGAGGCAGGGCTTAGGAAGAGCAGGGGCGGGGGCCATGGGGAAGAGGCAGAGCAGGGGCTGGAGCAGCACACAGCTGCACAGGGCACCAGGAAATTTGGTGTCACAAATTTCCTGGTGCCCTACGCAGCTGCATACTTTGTGTATGGGTAAGGATGGCCCTGATTAGTATAATACATTAGATTTGAATGGATTCTAATTTTGTATTTTAAAAAAAAGTTTAAAATTTGACAAGTTACCTTTCCCTGCATGCTTACTAGGCCTTGTAATTTGAAAGAGAGTGAGGAATATGGAGACAATGTACTGTATCTGACAAAGAGGAAATAAATGATTTATAGCAGAAGTGGATTATGGATAATTTTTCCATATATTGATTTTCATTGTTTTCTAATTTCATTAGGGTGAACCAGGTGAAAAAGGTGATAAAGGGATTTCAGTAAGTATTATGTAATCATTTTGTTTGATTAAAAGATTTTACCAAACCCAGTGGTGACCATGCCTTAAAGAACTTTGTGTGTCTTAATGACTTATAATTAAAATAAAATGTACAACAAAAAGTACAGTATGATTAATCTGGTTTGTGTTCTTAAGGGATTTCCAGGCTCAGATATCAAAGGGGAAAAAGGTGAACCTGGGAAATCTGGCCCACGAGTAAGTATACAGTATTTTATCAATAAAAACCGAGCATCACTGTTAGGGCCCTACCAAATTCAAAGTCATGAAAAACACACCACGGACCGTGTAATCTGGTCTCCCTCCCACTAAATCTGGTCTTTGGAGACCAGTGTTTCTCAAATTGAGGGTCCTGACCCAAAAGGGAGTTGCAAGGTTATTTTGGGGCAGTTGCAGTATTGCCACCTTACTTCTGTGCTGCCTTCAGAGCTGGGCTCCTGGCCAGCAGCCACTGCTCTCCAGCTGCCCAGCTCTGAAGGCAGCACCAGATTTAAATAGCTGAAATAATGAAATTTATTATTTTTTAAATCCTATGACCTTGAAATTGACCAAAGTGGACCATGCATTTGTTAGGGCCCTAATCATTGTATTATTTATATAAAATTATTAAATTATTATTAAATTTGTTATCTTATCATTGAGATGTAAGATGTGATATGTTTGTTAACATGGGATTTTGGCCAAAGTCTTCAAAAGGGCCAGCTTCCCACAGCTCCCGTTGGCTGGGAATGGTGAACCATGGCCACTGGCAGCTGCAGGGGGTCATGCCTGTGGACGGTCAACATAAACAAAATGTCTCGCAGTCCGCCAGCAGATTACCCTGATGGACTGTGTGCCAAACATATACAGTGATGTCTAACAGCCTCACAAATACTTTACAAAGCATTTAAGGCCTGAGCCCACTTTCAATGAATTGACAGTTGACTGAATTCCATTGACTTCAGTGGAAGCTGGATCAAGCCATTACAAGACAGAACATAAACCCCCCCATATGATTTGTTATCTGGCACGTTGGGGGGAAAGGGAGGTGCCTGTTAGTCAAAAATTCTGGTTAACTCAGAGTTATACTTACCAATGGAGAGAGGGACTTTGGGTGCGGGAGAGAGCTCAGGGCCGGGGGTTAGGGTGTGGGAGCGGGTGTGGGGCACAGACTCTGGGAGGGAATTTGGATACAGGAGGGGGCTTGGGGTGTGGGGTTGGGGCATAGGAGGGGTTTTGGGGTGCTGGATCCGGGCGGCATTCACCTCAGACAGCTCCCCACAAGCGGCGACATGTCCCTGCTGCTCTTACATAGAGGTGTGGCCAGGCAGCTCTGCGCACTGCCTCAACCCGCAGGTGCTGCTCCCATTGTCCGCAGTTCCCGGCCAATGGGAGCCGCAGAGCCAGTGCTCAAATATCAGAAATGTCAGTTTATAGAGCTTTCTGGTTGGTAAAGTGCCAGATAACACAGCTTTTACTGTACTTAAATGAGAGATTTGCATAATTAAGTGTGCATAGTGTATTTAAACTGTATAATTTAAATACACTATGCACAGTAAATCTGTTTAATTTACACATAACTTTTCTCCTGTAAGAAGAACAATGGAGAGAAAATGAATTGACTAACATAAGTTCTTCTTCGAGTGATTGCTCACATCCATTCCAGTTAGGTGTGCGCGCCGCGTGTGCACGCTCGTCGGAAACTTTTTACCCTAGCAACTCCAGTGGGCCGGCAGGTCGCCCCCTAGAGTGGCGCCGCCATGGCGCTCGATATATACCCCTGCCGGCCCACCCGCTCCTCAGTTCCTTCTTACCGCCGTGTCGGTCGTTGGAACTGTGGAGCGCGGCATTGCTGTCCTCCACGTCCCTAGCTCTCCTTGTTACTACCGTTGTTACTACAGTTGTTAGTTAGTCGTTAAGTATAGTTAGTTAATTAGTTGTAGTGTAAATAGTATTTGTATATAGTTGTTCGCCGGTCTGGGCTGTAGCCCTTCCCGGCACCCGGCACCGGGCTCATGCCTGGTTCGCCGGGCTTTAAGTAATGTGCGGCCTGTAAAAAGCCTATGCCAACCAGCGACCCTCACGGCGCGTGTCTAAAGTGCCTGGGGGAATCGCACAGGTCGGACAAGTGCCGCATTTGCAAGGCTTTTAAGCCCAGAACAAAGAAGGAGAGAGACCAGAGACTCAGGACTCTCCTAATGGAAGCGGCACTTGACCCAGCAGCTTCGCAGGCCGTGATCTCGACGCCGGCACCGGATCGCATCGGCACCGGAAAGACTCCCCGGCATCGACCTTCCCCGGCACCGGGTGCAGAAACGAGACCATCATCATCTGCTACTCCAGCCAGGCAGACTCGAATGGAGCGCCCGGCGTCGACATCGGCCGCGGCACTACCGGCACCGTCGACTCCGGGCCCGGGGGGTCCGTCGAGTCCGGTACCGCCAAGCTCCCCCATAAGATCTGGGGTTGAGCTATTGGTCCCATCCACTCCGGAGACCTTCGCCTCAGCACGGGACCTTATCGCCCTGACTGAGTCGACTCAGCCGCCACCCCCAGTACCTCTGGTGCGGGTAGCATCTAGGGGCAAGCCCACGATGACGGCACCGTCTCGGGACTCACGCTCGCGATCGAGGTCCCGACGCCACGGTCGCTCGAGATCCCGACGCCGCTCGCAGTCCCGGCACCGCTCCCCTCGGCGGTACCGGTCGCACTCGTGGCACCGATCGACCTCCAGACGGTCATGGTCTGACTCCAGCCGTCGATACCGGCACCGTGACTCTAGGAGCCAGTCTCGCCGTCATTCACCGCGCCGGTCGACCTCCCGGCACCGAGCTGGTGGCAGGTCCCGGTCGACCTCCCAGCACCACGTCGGTGGCAGGTCCCGGTCCCGATCCCGGCACCGAAGCAGCGGCCGGTACCGGTCCCGATCCCGGCACTGAGACAGAACCCGGTCCCGATCCCGGCGCCGCTATGACTCCCGGTACCGATCCCTGGCACCGAGAGGATCTTCGGTGCCGAACCGCGCAGACTCTTATCAGCCACGGTCGGCCCCACCATGGCCTTCTAGACAGCCGTCGGTGTCATCTCAAGCGGACAGCGTATATGCGCTGGGCACCGACAGACAGGCGGCATTATTCCAGGACCCTCCGCAACAGGACCAAGGTCTGCAGCAGTGGGGGTTTTGGACACCCTGGGCGTACCATCAAGCCCAGGGCCCCCAACAGCTTCCTGCTAGGCTTGCAACGGCGGAGCACAGGGTGCCAGAGGCTTCGTTGTCTCGCCCCCCTCCCTCCCCTGATGGAGAGGAAGGATCGAAGCAGCAGGACCCTGGTCTTGCTCCTGAGATAGAGGCGAGGGCTGAGGGGGACCTCCCACTGGACACTTTCTTGCCAGGGGTCTCCTCATCCTCCTCCCCCGACGAAGCGGTGGCTGGCACTTCCTCCAGTAGCCCTCCTCCACTAGATCTCAGGGCACACCAAGACCTTAGGCGAGTAGCGCAGAATCTGAGCTTGCAAGCCGAGGAGGTCTCTGAGATCGAGGACCCCATCGTCACCATCCTCTCATCCGATGCTCCCACCAGGGTCGCCCTACCCTTCATTAGGACGATCCAGGCCAACGCCAATACAATCTGGCAGTCACCGGCCTCCATCCCTCCTACGGCGAGGGGCTTCGAGAGGAAGTACATGGCCCCCTCCAAGGGCTACGAGTACCTCCACGTTCACCCGACACCGTGTTCCCTGGTGATGCAGTCGGTGAACGAGAGGGAGCGCCACGGACAGGAAGCCCCAGCCACCAAATCCCAGGAGGCCAGGCGTATGGACCTCCTCGGCCGCAAGGTCTATTCGGCTGGGGCCCTTCAGCTCAGGGTTTCAAATCAGCAAGCCCTTCTTAGCAGATATGCTTTTAACTCATGGGTGGCAGCGGACAAGTTCAAAGAGCTGCTGCCACAGGAGGCCCATCAAGAATTTGCGGCCATTCTGGACGAGGGCAAGAAGGTTGCACGAACCTCGTTACAGGCCTCTTTGGACGCTGCAGACTCGGCTGCCCGCACCCTCGCCTCGGGGGTAACGATGCGCCGCATCTCCTGGCTTCAGGTTTCTGGCCTTCCACCGGAGCTCCAATACACCATCCAGGACCTCCCGTTCGAAGGCCAGGGCCTGTTTTCAGAAAAGACAGACCCCAGACTGAAAAGTCTGAAAGACAATCGGTTATTATGCGCTCCCTCGGGATGCACACGCCAGGAACGCAGCTCAGACCCTTCCGGCCACAGCAGCAACAGCAGCGTAGGCCATACCCCCAGTTCCGCCAACGGCAGGACCTTAATAGGCGCTGCGGCAGGAATGGAAGGCGTAGACATTCGGGGAACCAAGGGGGGCAGAATCAAAGCTCCTCCAAGCCCCCGCCTGGGCCCAAGCCTTCGTTTTGAAGGTACGCCCGATGGCGCAATAACAGTTTCCCCCACGGATCCTTCCCCCCCGTTTTCCAATCACCTTTCGTTTTTCCTCCCGGCGTGGACCCAAATAACATCGGACTGCTGGGTCTTACGCACGGTGCAGACGGGATACCACCTGCAGTTTATATCATTTCCTCCTTCCCGCCCCCCTTCCTCGTCCCTCTTCAGGGACCCCTCTCACGAGCAATTCCTTCGGCAGGAGGTACAGACGCTCCTCAACAAAGGAGCTATAGAGGCGGTTCCGGAAAACGAGAAAGGCAAGGGGTTTTACTCCCGCTACTTTCTGATCCCCAAGGCCAAGGGAGGCCTCAGGCCTATCCTCGACCTGCGAGAGCTCAACAAGTACCTAGTGAAGTTGAAGTTCCGCATGGTATCCCTGGGGACCATTATCCCATCCCTGGATCCGGGAGACTGGTATGCTGCCCTCGACATGCAGGACGCTTATTTTCACATTGCCATTTGGCCACACCACAGACGTTTCCTTTGATTCGTGGTGGGCCGCCTTCACTACCAATTTGCAGTCCTCCCATTTGGCCTTTCTACGGCTCCCAGGGTATTCACAAAATGCATGGCTGTCGTTGTGGCACATCTTCGGCGCAGTCGTATCCACGTGTTCCCTTACCTAGACGATTGGTTAATTCGGGGCACGTCGGAGCTACAGGTTTGCAGCCACGTCCGCAGGATCACCGGCCTGTTTGCTACCTTGGGCCTCATGATCAACGTAGACAAGTCCACCCTGCTCCCCACGCAGAGGGTGGAGTTCATCGGGGCCATCCTGGACTCCACCGTGGCCAGGGCTCTTCTGCCGTTACCAACGTTCCAGGCGTTGTCGGCGATCGTTCAGCGATTGCGGGCAGCCCCCTTAACATCAATACGGACATGTCTAACCCTGTTAGGCCACATGGCAGCATGCACATTTGTGACCGGTTACGCTCGGCTCCGCATTAGGCTCCTCCAGTCGTGGCTCATCGCACATTACCGGCCGGCAAGGCAACCACTCGACATGCTGATCACAATTCCCCAGGGAGTGTTGGATTCTCTCAGCTGGTGGCTAGACCAGTCCGTAGTGTGTGCAGGGCTCCCATTCCACCCACCCCAGCCCTTGGTGTCCCTAACGACGGATGCCTCAGATCTTGGCTGGGGGGCCCACCTGGGATCCCTGAGAACACAAGGCCTGTGGTCCCCGCAGGAGGTGAAGCTGCACATCAACATGCGGGAGTTGAGAGCGGTCCGCCTTGCTTGTCAAACGTTCTGTCACCAGCTTCGGGGTCGTTGTGTCGCAGTGTTTACTGACAACACGACAACCATGTACTATATCAACAAGCAGGGTGGCACCAGATCCTCTCCCCTATGTCACGAGGCGATGCAACTCTGGGACTTTTGTGTAGCCCACTCCATTCACCTCACGGCTTCCTTTCTCCCCGGAGTACGGAACACGCTGGCGGACCGCCTGAGCAGATCCTTCCTCTCACATGAGTGGTCCCTTCGCCCGGACGTCGCCCTCTCGATCTTCCAGAGGTGGGGTTATCCCCGTGTGGACCTCTTCGCGTCCGGGGGGAACAGGAAATGCCAGGCGTTCTGCTCTTTTCAGGGCAGGGAACCCGGGTCTATAGCGGATGCCTTCCTTATTCCGTGGACGACCCACTTGTACTACGCGTTTCCCCCGTTCCCGCTGGTCCACAGGGTCCTTCTGAAGGTGCGCAGGGACAGGGCCCGCGTGATCATGGTAGCCCCGGCGTGGCCCCGGCAACATTGGTACCCCATGTTGCTGGACCTGGCCTTAGCCGACCCAGTTCCCCTGCCCCTTCACCCGGACCTGATCACCCAGGAACACGGGACTCTCTGTCACCCGGACCTGCAGTCGCTGCACCTAGCGGCGTGGCTCCTGCGTGGCTGACCAGTTCTGAACTGCGCTGTTCCACCCCGATACGGGAGGTACTCTTGGGCAGCAGGAAGCCTTCCACTAGAGCGACTTACTCGGCCAAGTGGAAGCGTTTCTCCTGTTGGTGCGTGGAGAAAGGTCTCCGCCCGATGGAAGTTTCGGTGGCCAATATTTTAGACTATATTTGGTCCCTCAAACAACAGGGCCTGGCGATATCGTCCTTGCGGGTCCACCTGGTGGCTATCTCCAGCTTTCACCCGGGTGGGGATGGCCGCTCCGTTTTTTCTCACCCGACGGTGACTAGATTCCTGAAGGGGCTGGAACGTGTATACCCTAACGTCCGACTCCCTGCTCCAACCTGGGATCTTAACCTGGTGTTGTCTCGGCTCATGGGGCCCCCCTTCGAGCCGTTAGCTACTTGCTCCCTACTCTATCTCTCTTGGAAGACTGCCTTTCTAGTAGCTATCACCTCAGCTAGACGGGTGTCGGAACTCCGGGCTCTCACGGTAGACCCCCGTATACAGTCTTCCATAAAGATAAGGTGCAGCTGAGGCCACACCCGGCCTTTCTCCCCAAGGTGGTCTCAGCCTTCCACATCAACCAAGAGATATTCCTCCCGGTTTTTTTCCCGAAACCTCACTCTTCAGGCAGGGAGCAACAGCTCCACTCGCTTGATGTCCGTAGGGCTCTCGTGTTCTATGTGGAGAGGACCAAACCGTTCCGCAAATCCCCCCAGCTTTTCTTGGCAGTAGCGGACCGCATGAAGGGGCTTCCCATTTCTTCGCAGCGGTTATCCTCGTGGGTAACGTCCTGTATCAGGACCTGCTATGACTTGGCCCACGTCCCTACGGGCCGTGTGACTGCGCATTCTACCAGGGCGCAGGCATCGTCGCTGGCTTTCCTCGCCCATGTGCCCATCCAGGAAATCTGTCGGGCAGCGACCTGGTCATCGGTCCACACCTTTGCTTCCCACTACGCCCTGGTCCAGCAGTCAAGAGAGGATGCGGCCTTCGGATCTGCAGTGCTCCATGCCGCTACTTCTCACTCCGACCCCACCGCCTAGGTATGGCTTGGGATTCACCTAACTGGAATGGATGTGAGCAATCACTCGAAGAAGAAAAGACGGTTACTCACCTTTGTAACTTGTTCTTCGAGATGTGTTGCTCACATCCATTCCACACCCGCCCTCTTTCCCCACTGTCGGAGTAGCCGGCAAGAAGGAACTGAGGAGCGGGTGGGCCGGCAGGGGTATATATCGAGTGCCATGGCGGTGCCACTCTAGGGGGCGACCTGCCAGCCCACTGGAGTTGCTAGGGTAAAAAGTTTCCGACGAGCGTGCACGCGCGGCGCGCACACCTAACTGGAATGGATGTGAGCAACACATCTCGAAGAACAACAGTTACAAAGGTGAGTAACCGTCTTTTACCATCCGACGAAGTGGGTATTCACTCACGAAAGCTCATGCTCCAAAATGTCTGTTAGTCTATAAGGTGCCACAGGACTCTTTGCTGCTTTTACAGATCCAGACTAACACGACTACCCCTCTGATACTTAATAAGTTACCTTGCTCATTTTTAACTTGTTTTTCATAGATTTTAAGGCAATAGGGGAACGATATGATCACCTAGTCTGAGCTTCTATGTAACACAGGCCATAGAACCTCACTCAGTAATTTCTGTGTCAAGCCCATATTTCTGGATGAGCTATAGCATATCTTTTGTAGTTTATTAGCATGGTAGGTTTAGTATAAAAATCTAAATGTAGTGTTTCTTAACTGATCGTTCATGCTCCCTGTGAGGGTCGTGAAAAGCAGTTAAGGAGGTTTGTGAGGCATGGGAAATGTTATTAAAATCTAAAACAAAGAAAATCTTGCTCCTTCGTGCCCTATTAAACCTTTACCCTTCAAGGTTAAGTATTCTCTGTTAACATCTCAAAAGACAAACACTGATAAATTATACGGGCTTATCATTTATGCATTTTGTACTCTTAATGTAGGTGTAAGGGGCCTGTGGAAATATTTGACTTCAAATTAAGAGGTCACCAACTGGAAAAATTTGAGAAACTCTTGCAAAGAAATCAAAGTATTCTGGTATAGCTTATTCAGGGACATCATGCTACTTTCAGTATTGTCTCCTGAAGAAAGTTTCTAATATGTTTATTGCATATTTTGCTCTTTGGATAAATCTCCATTACTTTTGAAGTAGTGAAAAATTTTGAAAGAAACATTATCAAACAAATCCTTAAGATCTGAAACTCAAGTTTTATTGAATGATTTGTCTACAATTTGATGAATTATTTGAAGAATCTTCATTAAGTTGTTTTCAGATTACTATTGCCACTTTCTCGCTTATAAACATTTTGAAAAATAAGTATTTACATCCCTTTATCTGGTGTCACTGATGGTTAACCAACAGCTCATTCTTTCTCCATGATGTGATTCAGAATTGCTTATTCCGGTTGTAGTCTGATTATATGTGTTATTTTCTGTTCTGTTATCATTTCTCGTCCTACCAGTTTTTTGTTTTGGGTGTGAATTTGGTGTTTCTTTGTTTATTTTTATTGAATCAATTTTTAATTAGACTGAGTTGCATGCAGTGTTCATGCCTTACACTGTCTGAATATTAGTCCAGGGATCAGCAACCTTTGGCCCGCGGCTTGCCAGGGTAAGCCCCATGGCGGGCCGGGCCAGTTTGTTTACCTGCTGCATCCGCAGGTTTGGCCGATTGTGGCTCCCACTGGCCGTGGTTTGCCACTCCGGGCCAATGGGGGCGGCGGGAAGCGGCGTGGGATGAGGGATGTGCTGGCTGCCGCCTCCCACTACCCCCGTTGGCCTGGAGCGGTGAACCACGACCAGTGGGAGCCGCAATTGGCCAAACCTGTGGACATAGTAGGTAAACAAACCGGCCCGGCCCAGCAGGGGGCTTACCCTTGGCGGGCCGTGTGCCAAAGGTTGCTGATCCCTGTATTAGTCCAATGTCTCTTTATATATTCTGTGCCAATCTATTTTCTTAATACAATTTAAGATAGCCCAACTGTTTTTAAATATATAGACAGTAAACAATTTATAAAGAAATTACCCTTAAAATGTGGTAAGTGTTTGTAGTGATTTGTTTACCAGTTATAACCATTTCATAAATCATTTGTACTCTGTTGCACATGCACATATAAATATTATCTAACCCTAGAATGAAAGGCACAATTGACAAATAAAACGCTATAGTCCTGATGTAAAAAATAAAATATTATAGATCAGTTATTGTTGCCTTTGATAGTCTAGTTAACTAAGAACTAATCCTTACATTGCTGACAATAGATTTGAATTTACTTTCAAAGTGTTACAAATAGAGGAATTAAACCACAAAAAAAATATTCCATGCTTTCTTTGAGACCCATATTAACAAACACATACAAAATATGAGATGTGAAATCCTCTCTGGCAGTAAATTGAAGAAATAGAGGTACAGTATACTGAATAGCCTTGTGTGGCTAATTTAGCAAAATGTGCAGACATCAAAATCATTGTTCAGGTCATTCCGTATTCCTTACTTGTTCTAATCATGGAACTTCCAGTGACATCGAAATGCATTCCACACATCAGTGAGTTTAGAATCTGCCTCACACCTCTTTTAAAACAATAGTTTTATTAACTAAATTTGATAAAATAACAAAACATCCACAAAGAGACCAATGTGAGGAAGGGGAGTTAAAAAACAAATACCGTATATACAAATCCTAAAAGAAAAGAAATGTGCATACTTAGGCCATGTCTACATCTAAAATTTTGCAGCGCTGGTTGTTACAGCTGTATTAGTACAGCTGTATAGGGCCAGCGCTGCAGAGTGGCCACACTTACAGCAACCAGCGCTGCAAGTGGTGTTAGATATGGCCACACTGCAGCGCTGTTGGGCGGCTTCAAGGGGGGTTCCGGGAACGCGAGAGCAAACCGGGAAAGGAGACCCGCTTCGACGCGGTTTGCTCTCGCGTTCCCGGAGCCACCCAGCAAACCGCAGGGAAGGAGACCTGCTTGCTCGGGGTTCCGGGAACGAGAGAGCAAATCGGGAAAGGAGACCAGCTTCGCCGCGGTTTGCTCTCGTGTTCCCAGAGCCACCCAGCAAACCGCAGGGAAGGAGACCTGCTTGCTCGGGGTTCCGGGAACGAGAGAGCAAATCGGGAAAGGAGACCAGCTTCGCCGCGGTTTGCTCTCGCGTTCCCGGAGCCACCCAGCAAACCGCAGGGAAGGAGACCTGCTTGCTCGGGGTTCCGGGAACGAGAGAGCAAATCGGGAAAGGAGACCAGCTTCGCCGCGGTTTGCTCTCGCGTTCCCGGAGCCACCCAGCAAACCGCAGGGAAGGAGACCAGCTTGATTACCAGAGGCTTCCTCCTTCCACGGAGGTCAAGAAAAGCGCTGGTAAGTGTCTACATTGGATTACCAGCGCTGGATCACCAGCGCTGGATCCTCTACACCCGAGACAAAACGGGAGTACGGCCAGCGCTGCAAACAGGGAGTTGCAGCGCTGGTGATGCCCTGCAGATGTGTACACCTTCAAAGTTGCAGCGCTGTAACTCCCTCACCAGCGCTGCAACTTTCTGATGTAGACAAGCCCTTAGTTTGAGCAGATTGATAAGGCTTTTAGCTATTTTCTTACTGATTTGAAAAATCACCCCCAGACATCAGAAAGTAAAACAGAGAGCAAAAGAAACATATATATGAAAGCTAATTTGCCTAATCACCATTATTTCAGAAATATCTGTCATTCATGGTATCTATGCACAGTCATTCCTAAAAGAAACAAACAAACAAAAGGAATATAGGAGATAAAATTTGATTATATAATAAATAAAGTAAGAACAATGTTAATTGTCTACTAAAGTACCATCTGAGCAACATGGGGAGAGCTGCAGCTCTACGTTTGACTGTAGACCAGGAGTTCTCAAACTGAGGGTCATGATCCCTCAAGGTGTTGCGAGGTTGTTACCTCGGAGTTGCCAGCTGTCAGCCTGTGCCTGGCAGGACTGACAGCCTGAGCCCCTGTTAAATTAAAATTACATTAAAATTAAATTACCCCCATTTTTAATTTATAAGGGGTGGGTGTCACACTCAGAGGCTTGCTGTGTGAAATGAGTTGTCAATATAAAAAGTTTGAGAACCACTGCTCTAGATTATCAGCATGCTGGGAAATGTACATCCTCCATGGTCATATTTTTCCTCATTGTCATACATTGTGCATTGCTAGCTGTGAAAAGAGGATTCATGAACTCATTATATTGCTGGATACTTAGTTTTAATGTTTCAGGCAATGTGTACAGAAATGATATAAATTTGATGTTCATGATTCAGTAATGTGGAATTTTGTGCTTTACAGGGAAAACCTGGAAAAGACGGCGAGCAAGGACCAAAAGGACAACCTGTATGTTTCACTGCATTTTTAATATTACTCTTTAGCTTCTTAAAAGAAAAAATTGTCTTCTATACTAAATGTTTGATTCCATTGTATGCAAAAATAAGAAAACTGAAAATTGTGGAGTGATTCCAGCAGATTTCAGAATTATTTAGATAATATGCCTTTTGTGTTGAAAAAGTGTTCAGTCTGAGGATTTAAACTGAGACACTATCACTAATAAGGTGCAACTGTATTTATTGTGTCTGATTTGTTTTTTCTCTCTTCTCCCACCCCAATATATATATAGGGGGAGGATGGTGGGTTTGGAGTTCCAGGACTACCAGGTGACCCTGGTCCTAAGGTAAGTAATTAAATGTTATCTCTTTGGGGCAGAATTGATAGCTAATATCTTGCATTCATAGCTTACAGTAACCAGTTACATATTATACACACAAAAGGCTATGTTAAAAAACATTATTAAGATTACAAAGTCAATCATTCAAAAGTTAGGAAATGCCAGAATTAAGATTGCCTGTGCAATCTTATTTCAGCCTCCTTGTGCATATGAAATATGATAGTCATTAGTTACACGATCAAATGGTCTCCCTCTTTCTCACACCAGCCCCACCCCACCTCCAGCTTTGAGTCCCACTGCCTTTGCCCAACCAGTCACAGTGTCTCTCTTCTCCTGCCCCCCACTCCAGTCCCACGCTCCCAGACTCTTTGTCCCAATCTACTCTTTTCCCTCTTCCCAGTCTGGCTTTTGTCTCCTCTGCATTCAAATCATAGGACTGGTCTACACTAGGGGGGGTATCGATCTAAGCTATGCAACTTCAGCTATGTGAATAGCATAGCTGAAGTCGAATAGCTACGTGAATAGCTACGTGAATAGCATAGCTGAAGTCGAAGTATCTTAGATTGATGTACCTCAGGTCCTCACGGCGCGAGATTGACGTCTGCGGCTCCCATGTCGACTCTGCTACAGCTGTTCGCTCCGGTGGAGTTCCGGAGTCGACGGGAGTGCATTCAGGGATCGATATATTGCGTCTAGATGAGACGCGATATATCGATCCCCGAAAAATCGATCGCTACCCGCCAATATGGCGGGTAGTCTGGACGTACCCATACTTACTCCTTCCTGGCTTTCTCCTTCCCGTTGTCTGGGAGCCAGCATGAAGGGCACTGAGAGCACAAGAGAGACTCCCTGCTCTCAGATCCAGTGCCCAGCTGTACCCTGGCCTAGAGTAAGTGGGAACAGCCATTACAGAGAAAGTCTAGCTTTGTGTTTGTACCCCTGGTCTGGAAAGATCATGCCCAATTTGCTTGTGGGAATGCACAGTTTGATTAGCACTAGGAGCTGTGAGAGGCTCAATCACGCTCAATGAGGATGGAATCTTTGGAGATTTACGCTCCTAAAATCTAAGTCTCCCCTGAGTGTGTGTGAACTGATTTTTTCAAGGTCTTATAACTTGACCAGATTTGGGCAGATTTTAACAGGGATAGCAAAAAGTACAGCCATGACATAAATGCCACCCCCTGACAATTTTCAAGTCCCTGCTCCAAAGTATGGGGAAACTAGAGCTTTCCAGGTAAAAAGTTGTCTGCATTTTTTACATGGGCAACACTATGTATAGTTCCCTAGCATAATTCTCATTTTGATTGACATTTTCCCCAAAAATTCAGCCTGAGGCAGACACCTACCTTGGAAGATTTCATCCCAAACAGTTACAGTTTGGCAAAGTTATACGCAATGGAAAACAGGGTCTTATAATGGGAAGTGTCAGCACCTTAATAATAGGTAGTGCGACCAGACCTGTCTATAATAATAAATGTAACTTAGTATAAAACAGTGCATGTCCCGTCATTTAGAAAATACTGAACATACTGCTCCAATTAATTGGCTGCATACTTCTTTGTATTTTGTGAGTTTGTGCAGAAGAAGGGGTCCGTGCACATGAATCGGGCACAAATTTGCACTTGTAAAGTGGATTCTATATTGATCTTGTTCAGTGAGCAAATTGTTAGAACATAAAGTCTCCATGTGTAAGACTTAAAAGCTAATGGAATGCCATTGATAGATCAGTTTTCATTATATGGTACTTGAGTTTAAAAATGAAAATTGTTTTTTCTGTTCAGGGAGACAAGGGCACACAAGGTCTTCCAGGACTTCCAGGAAGAGTAAGTAAATTAAATTTTGCTTATATGAAACAAACACAAATACCAAACCCGCATGGAAGTCAAAGAACTTGGGACTTTTTTTTTTTTCAAAGGTTATGCATAGGTTCTGATCCAACTGAAATCAGTGGCAATATTGCCATTGATTTTCAGTGGGAGCAAAACTTGAAAGCGCTATGTTGTCCAAGTATATTTGAAATCTGTAAAGGAAAACTTCTATATCGCAGCAATTTGTATCTTTTGAGTTTTAAATCTTTTGGCTTATGGATTAAAAATATTACTGTTGCCTTGCTATTATTATAAAGCAGTACAAATAATTACTAACAATGGTGCAAATAAGGACTTCAGAGCACGGTTTATTGACTGTACGATGTAGTACAGGGTTTTTTTTTCACACTACTTTTAGAAGTAGATTGCAGTTAGCCAGGCACATGTGTCCCAAATTCTATGAATTGTCTTCCCTATATTTGGGATGAAAGGAATGGATAACTTCTTTAAACCAATTGTGCATTATTCCTGAGTATTTCTATGTAGACTTAGGGTACTGTACTTCAAGTACAATTCTATGTACTCAGAAATCACCAGAACAAACTATATTAAAATAAAATGTAGTGTAAGTATTATCAACTAGATCCTGGCCTACACTAAAGGCTTGGTTACACAGTTAGTGTGCTGCAAATCAGGGTGTAAATCTACAGTGCACTAGCGTGCAGTGCGGTAATGTCCTGTATAGACCCTGCTACTGTGCACTAAAAGTTCTATAGTGTGCATTGAAATATTACTGTTTGAAACAGGAATACATCAAAATGTGTTACTGAAATACTAGTGCAGGGTCCCCATGGTGAGTTAGTACGTGGCAACCCAGGGAGCTGTAGATTTACACACTGGGCAGCTGCACATTAACATCCTGTGAAGATACACCCTCAGGCTGCTTTGCACAGTTCTCACAGCAGAGGGACGTTAAAACTGCCCAGTTTCAGTGACTAAGGTATGGGCGGTCATGCCTAGTGATGGGAGCAGGAGTCAAACCTAGTGGTTGGAGCTGTGGCTCAAAACTGAAGATGACATCAGATACCAAGCCAGGGGCCAGAGCCAGAGATGACATCCATCTGGGGTAAGGTGGAAGAGGAATGGCCTAGAGTAGGGCAGGACAGCAGGAACTGTGGGTAGACGGAAGTCTGGGATAGGAAAACGGGAACCAGGAGCAGGTGGGGAAGCAGGAACCGAGAGCAGGCAGGAATGCAGGATTTGGGAGTCAAGTAAGCAGCAGGGGTCCATAGTAGCAGCGAGCCAAGGATTCCTTTTATTTCTCAGACAATTTCCTGTTGTTACTTCCAACTGAGGGGCTGGATGTTCCTCCCAATCGAGAGCTTTGGGTACAGGGCCCTCTGCATGCTCACCCTTCATTGGACCCTCCCCTAGGTACTTAAGTGAGTTGCTGGGTGGCAATTGTGGCCTGTGCAGTGCCTGAGAACCCAGGTTCAAGGCCTGTGATTCCCCCACATCACTCTCTCCCCTAGTGTGCCCTCTAGGTGGTTGTGGCCAGGTTTTTCAGGGTGGTTCTGCTAGAAGGATTTACCAGGTTAGGAGCATGTATGTTTTCTGTTATTTCCCAGGCGCGCTCTTCAGGACCATAGCCTTCCAAATCCACAAAATACCAGTGTTTGCCCTGCCTAATTTTGATATCAAAGATTTCTTGGAAGATGTACTCATTGTGGTGTTGAACACATACTGACTGGCGGGTGGGTAGATGGGAGTTCAAAATGGTGAGGGAATGGGTCTGGAAGGTGGGGCTTCAGGAGTTATGTGTGGAAAAGGAGGTACACTCAGAGAGAACAGGACAAGTCGAGTTCAAAGGCAACAGGATTAATTTGCCAGCAAATTCAGTAGGGGCCAAGGATCTGGTATTCTAATTTAGAAGACAGCCTGTTCATGTGTAGGTTTTTGTTGGGTCTTACTGACAGGGCAGGCCCCTCCTGTCATTGGTGGTATTATTTGTAGCTCTTTTGGGCACCCTCCAGGTGAACTTTTTGGTCAATTTGGGTTTGGCGTAGCTGATGTATTCAATCCAGGTTCTACTGGATTGTGGGAAGTTGTGGGTAGCTTTGGGTAGAACTGGGAATGGAACCCATAATTTGAAAAAAGGGGGCTTTGCCCTATAGACACATATTCTGTGTTACTGTATACAAACTCTGCCTGGGGTAGCATCAAGGACAAGTTGTTGGTTGAAATTGATATCACACTGAACATATTGCTCCAGGATCTGGCTGGTTCTTTCAGCTTGACCCTTAGTCTGAGGGTGATAGGCAGGAGCAGATGCCCCCAAATCCAGAAAGAGAGCTTCTTGCCAACAGTGCGAGACAAATTGTGTTCCTTGGTCAGAGACAATGCTCTCTGGGAGGCTATGGAAGTGGACAGCTTGGTCCACCCAGAGCCAGGCAGTTTCCTGGGAGGAGAGTAGGCAGTGCAAGAGATGAAGTGTTCTATCTTTGTGAAGTGGTCCATGACTTTCAGGATGGTCATGAACCGATTGGACTTGGGTAGTTCTACTACAAATTTTAATGCAATGATAGTGCAGAGGCCAGGCAGAATCTTGAGGGGTTGCAGGAGTCCCAGGGTTTTACTGATGGGCCAGCTTGAAGCAGGCACATACGTTGCAAGAGGCCATGTAGGCCTGCACTATATCTCATATGCAAAGCCAGAAGACAGAGGAAATGATGTGTTGAGTTTTAAAGTGACAAAAATGCCTTGCCAGGGGAGAGTCATGGCATGCCCGTAGGGAGGTTGTCCTCAGAGGCCCGAGGAGAACATATATATGCCCTTTTACATCAATTACCCCATCTTGAACCTCATGGGTTTCCTTATTTATGGCTTCCTGCATGACTGCAGGGATCCCATGGCTGAGGCTGATCTTATCAGGGTGTGCAGGTCTTGGGGATCTGCACCCAGAATGTTATGCAGGAGGGTTTCAAATTCGCGTCCATAAGATCAGTGTAATACTTGCCTTCCAGGACAAAGCATCAACCTTGCTGTTTTTGGTTCTTGGGCTATAGGAAATTATGAAATTAAAGCGCACAAAGAATAAGGCCCACCAAAGTTGTTGTTGGTTAAGGGCATTGGCCCCATGCAGATAGTCAAGGATACCAGGCCCCTTTTAGATAGTGATGCCACTTTTCAAAAGTGGTTTTAATTGTCAGGAGTTCTTGGTCTAAAATGTCATAGTTTTGCTCCATGGGTGTGAGTTTTCTGGAAAAGAAGGCACACGGATGTAGTTGTTGTTGAGGGCCTTGCCTTTGGGACAGCACTGCTTTGATTGCTGAGTTGGAAGCATCTTCCTTAAGGATGAAGGCTTGTGTGGTATTGGGATGAACCAATGTGGAAAGTGTAGTAAATGTTAGTTTTAATTGTTTAAAGGCCTACTAGGCCTCGGAAGACCAGAGGAACCTGTTGGGTTTTTTGATGAAGTAGGGTAGTGAGAGGGGTGATCCGTTCAGGATGAACCACAGATAGAAGTTTGCAAACCCCAGTAGCAGACCTTCTGTGCCACAGCCCACTCGGGCTGCCTTTACCTTGCATGGGTCAATTTTGATAACAGCTGGAGATAGAATTCCTGGGGTTTATCCTATGAAGGACTGACAGAAAGCACATTCTCCTAGTTTGACAAGAAGGCCATGTTTGCATAGCCTCTCCAGGATGGAATACATGCATAGACACACATGAACTGTTTGGCACTATCTGAAAAAATAAGTATCCAGATATGCTGCCATGTATTGGTCAAGAATGTCTTGCGGTACATTGTTGTTAAAATGCTGGAACATCACGGGCGCATTTGTTGACTCAAAGGACATCACAAGATACTCAAAGTGACCATAACTCATTCAAAAGGTGGTGTTCAGTTCATCCCCAGCTCTAACATGTACTAGGTTGTAGGCCCCCCGGAGGTCTAGCTTTGTGTACACCCAGCCAGTACTCACATAGTCCATTAGTTTGGGGATTAGTGGCAAGATGTATCAGTATCTAATGGTGACCTGATTTAAGCCCAATAGTCAACACATTGTCGGAGGCTCCCATCCTTCTTTTTAAACAAAGAGGACTGGTGCTCCAGCAGGCGACGTGGATTTATGAATAAAGCCCTTGTCTAGGTTTTCCTGAAGATAGGTGCACAGCACTGTTAGTTCAGGCTCTGATATGGCATATATACGCCCAAACGGAATGTTTGCCCCTGGTTGTAGCTCAATTGGGCAGTCATAGTCTCTGTGTGGGGGCAGAGCATAGGCATCTTTTTTCCAAATACATCTTTGTGGTCACTGTATTTGGATGGAAGTTGAGGACCACAATCGGCAGGCTGCTCTGCTAGGCCCCATACCCTGGCATGGAACTGTTGGGGAGCTACTGCCTGCTGGCCAATTCCTGGAGTTAAGCAGTGCTGCTGGCAGAATTGGGAAGTTCTTCTTATTCTTAGTCTGAATCCGTGGATAAGGGGATTGTGGAAGGGCAGCCACAAAACACCCAGGATCAGAGGGAAGTGCAGGGAATGAATGGCACTGAACTGTAGGGCAGAGTTTCTCAAACTGGGGTCGCTGCTTGTGTAGGGAAAGCCCTTTGTGGGCCAGGCCAGTTTGTTTACCTGCTCGATCCACAGGTCCAGCCGATCGCGGCTTCCACTGGCCACGGATGGCTGCTCCGGGCCAATGGGAGCTGCTGGAAGCGGCGCGGGCTGAGGGACATATTGGCCGCCGCTTCCAGCAGCTCCCATTGGCCCAGAGCAGCGAACCGCGGCCAGTGGGAGCCACGATCGGCCGGACCTGCAGATGGGACAGGTAAACAAACCAGCCCTGCCCGCCAGGGCTTTCCCTACACAAGTGGTGACCCCAGTTTGAGAAACCTTGCTGTAGGGTCTTCCTTGCCCCTGAATCATAACTTTGAGTTGAGCAGTTTTTGTGGCCACTGGCCTGGCTCATAAGAGGGACCTTCAGTCGTTTCTACTAGGTCCAAAACAGGCTTGGGCTGCAGGGGAATCTTTAGTGCCCAGGCTGCCTCTTCATCAAGGAAGTTATCTGTCACACCCAGGTCAATGAGGGCCTAGGGAATGTCCTGGGATTTGCAATTTAGCTATGACCTGTAGATGTGCTGCTGCTCGACAGGAGCCAGTGCATGTCCCTATCAGGTCCTCAGTTGGGATTTCAAGGGGATACTCTACCAGGACATCCAGGCCAGCCCTCTTCACTGCGCTCATTTTCCAGATTCCTTTGTACTGGGTCCCTGTAGGGTAATTGGAGATCTCACGGCCTGGCTCCCCACAGTAGTAACACAAGTTTAAGGCATCGCCAGTGCTTTCTCTCTTCAGGGTGAGTTGCTGATGGGTTAGGTCTGTCTGTATTAGTTCAACAGGTCAGGGGGAATCCAATAGCAGGGAGCACAGTCATGGTGCACCTCTTCTTTCTTCCCATTGTTCATGTAGATAATTGTCAATACAGATGACAAGATCTATGAAGATGTCCAGACCAACTGAGGTCTTGACTCAGGCCAGTTTGTCCTTAACCTCATCCCACAGGCCCTATTAAAACTGATATAACTGAGTCGCCTCTTTCCATTCTGTGTCTGATACGAGATGGTGGAAGTAAGCTACAGAGGCAATGGCTGGGTCCAGCCCCTGTTGGAGTTTTTGCAGGGCAGCCTCAGTAGAGCAGGTGCAGATAGGGTAATCAAAGATGCTTGATATTATCTTTTGGAAGGCATCCCAGTTAGACAAAACCAGAGTGTTGGTTTCCAACAGGGGAGAGACCCATTCCAACACTTCCCCTGTCAGCAGGCTGTCTACCAGGCCTACTTTGGCATGGTCAGAAATGTGCACCTATGGTTGAGAACAAGAGGCGGCACTGAGTCATGAAACCTTGGAATCTGGAGTGCCAGTGCCGCCCCTCCCCCCCACTTCTCAGGAGCTTTCAGTGGTGGCACTCCAAAGGGAGCTGCATCTGGCATTTCTTGCCCTATTTGAGGAGGCTTAGTCTCCCCAGGCCTTATACCTGCTGCCCATGTGTATTTCCTAATAGTTTGGTATTTGTTCTGTGATTCAGGTAATAGGTACTGGAACACTGGATGCTTATGGTGAAAAAGGAGATATTGGTCCTCCAGGTTTTCCAGGATTAAAAGGTGAACAAGGTCAAAAAGGTATGCATTTTTATTACGTTTTTGTTTTCATATATGGTCTTCCTTTCTTTTTAAAGGAGAATATTATTGAATTACTTGAACGCTTTAATGGAGCTATATGATAATGAAATGCCCTGATTTTGTCACTGAATTGTGGTTGAGTTATTACATTCTGCTTACGTATATTTCCTGTGTAATTTTGACTGGATATGGTATGATTCCCTTTGCTATATGGCATGTATCACATTTTGTTGTAGTTTTGCTGTGCCCTATGTAAAGGATTAGAGCTGGGCAAAATTTTTCAGACAAATAGTTTATTGCAGTTTCAGTAGACCCAAATTATTTGTGAATTATCACAAATTTACAAAATAGTTTTTGGCCAGAAAAATGTTTTGCTTTCACAAGAGGTGGTTGTTGTGCTCACCTTATAACTTTTAGCTCAGTGATTAGGATATCCTAACCACCAGGCTGTTGCCTATTCTGGAGTGGGTCTCTCTCCAACTCTCCTGTTGAAGCTGTTCCAATTTGTATAAATAGTTAAATGGTCACTGGAGACTTGACTGGAGTAGGTGGGTGGCCTGACGACCAGTCTGTAGAGTCATTCTTACTCTCTTGTTTTGGCCCAATTTGTGTATCTTATACAAAGTGGAACAGCTTCAACCAAAGAGATGGAGAGAGATCCAGCCCAGAATAGCTCATAACCCATTGGTTAGGGCACTCACCTGGAAAGAGAGAGACCTGGGTTGAAATCCATGCTCCTTTCAGGTTAACAGGGGATTCAAAACCAGGTCTCCCCATCCCAGGTGAATGCCATAACCACTGAGCTAAATGTTATTAGGTCGACAACTCTGGCTCCTCCTCCTGCCATTCTGTGAATCTAGACCAGGAATCTCAAACACGCGGCCCACCATAGGCGCTGACTCTGCCAGCAGCCAAGCTCCCTTCTCCCCGCACCCCTTCCAGGGGGCCATGTCCCTGCTCCTCTACCTACCTCCCAGTGCTTCCTGCCGCCAGACAGCTGTTTGGTGGTGCTTAGGACTTTCCAGGAGGGAGGGGCGACGGCGGGGATACCGCATGCTCAGGGGAGGAGGTGGAGAAGAGGCAGGGCAGGGTTGGGGATTTGGGGAAGGGATTGGAATAGGGGCAGGGAGGGGGCAGAGTTGGGGTGGGGACTTTGGGGAAGGGGTTGGAATAGGGGCAGGGAAGGGTTGGGAAGAGGCGGGGTAGGGGCAGGGCTGCGGCTGGGCCGCATGTTTGAGACCGGTGTGATAGACTGTTAATTAGGGGCACCAGGCACCATCTCCCATTGCCCAGGGCTCTCTCTGTTGGGGTGCTGGGCACCAGGGGTCCCCCCATCACCAAGGGGTCTCTCTGTTAGGAGTGCTGGGCACCCAGAGGTCCATCCTCCCCACTGCCCAGGGATCTCTCTGTTGAGAAACTGGGCAATATCTTTGACAAAGTGGAAATTTTCTGTAACATTTTTATAATTCCTCGGTGAGCCTCAGTTTCTCTCTCGACTTTGGGCTGTGACCAAGGGGGTGGAAGGGGTTACACAGTGCAGGAGAGAGTTGGCACCTATGGCAGGCCATAGGAAATGGCCCGCAGGCCGCATGTTTGAAAACCTTGGTGTAGATCATCATCGGTGTTACTGACCACATAAGGAATAGTTACAGATGTCTATATTTTATTAAAACCTCTTTTCGCATTACAGTTTTTAAAAAGTTAAAACATTGACTTTTAATAGCATACCACATTCCTCTTCATTTAGTTCATTTTTGACTATACTTTTGTATCGTTGTCTGAAAAGGCCAATGTACTAGTCCTCATGTGGCGCTCGTGGTGATTTGAGTTTGAAATCCCTGATCTAGACCTTGAACAATGTCTGGAAACAACATTTCCTGAGGAACAAGATTTGAAACACACTTTTTCTGTTAACCAAAAGTTTTTGGAATTTTCAGGTTCAGTTCAATCTGAATCAGTTTTTCCCCCCAATATTTTGAAACTGCCAGAGAACTGAAAAAAATCAGATATTCCTTCAGTTCTGTCAAGGATACCTTCTTCCACCTTAGATTAGGCTGCGGTTTGGTACTTGGTAAAGTGACCGCAGAAAGAACAAAAGGTCTGATTCTCCTCACTGAGACACTATTTTTATGTTGGTCATACTCCAGTGACCATGACATAGAAACGGACATTGAGTTATAGCGGCAGGAAAGCAGGATAACAGAAAAGAGACTCAGGCACATAATTTCCTTACATAGTCACAATCAGTAATTACATTTTCAATCTTAAAAGGTATGTAAGTAACTTATAAAGCTGGTCAGAAAATAGATGGGGGAAAACTGAGCATTTTTCCCATTTTTTTGGAAGACATTTCAAAACTTTTGAAACTTTCCAGCTAGCTTGGTATTCCTTGCACATCCTGAGTTCTCACTGACTTTAACAGGAGTTTGGGGCACAAAGAATGCTGTGTCAGGTATTTAGCGAAGTGTCACCATTTTATGTATAATCTAAGAATTTCAGTTGAGGATCTGCTTTGTTTTGAATAAATATGATTAACTGCCAGTAACAATAGTAGGAATTACCTGGAATGTTTCAGTGATAGACTAGTCCTTGTCCAGTGGTGTTGATTCAGGGTCTGATCTGCCCAGTTCCAATGGAGTGTTGAGAACACTCAGCACCTTACAGGACTGGGGTCTTTCTGACAAATTTCTGTCTTGCAGACTTCCATAGATGTCAGTCTCAGATTATTTTTTACCGAATTTTTTGCAAATCATTATAGATTAAATCATCTAAGTTTTGATTCTAGGTATTATTTTACTCTCCAGTATTATAACGTGGTGGTGGATATTTGCATAATAAATGCTATGAAATCATTACCGTTGACATTATCTATTTCATTAGCATTCATCCCATAATAAAAAGCACCTTTGTTTTTAGGTTTTCCAGGTATACCAGGACGCCCAGGTCCTCCAGGTATGAGCATATGACTGTTGTTTTTATTCACTCCTTTAAAAAAATTCTTCTGGGGTCAATCTTGAAGGGTGCTGAGCATCTGCCACTCTCAGTCACTCTCTGACCTCCAGAGTGGGCATATGCTGCCCTCTTGGGGGATCTAATTATCACCTCATGATCTTTGTATGGATTGTCCCTCCTCATGTATGGAAGGAGGATGTCAGCTACCTCTGTGACACAATCCCTGCTTTCTATGGAGAATGTTGAGGCTGTATTAATTTTGTGTGGAGTCCTCTCTGTGCTGGGAAACTTCTCTTAAAATGGAAGTAGGATGGGGTCTGAGAGAAACAGCCAGACAGAAGAAGCCTGGAAAACAGAGTTCTCTTGGAGCCGTACACTGTCCCTGGACCAGAGGTGAGGGCAGGAAGTCCTAGTGCTGGATTCTGGGGGTGCCACCCCAGCTGACTGCTCAGAGTGTTTGTCTTCTTTTCTTATGAGTTTTCAAGGGAAAGGTAACACATCCTGGGATTTGTCCCTTTGTTTGTTATTGAGTATTGAATTTAGGGGATTTATCATTGTGTTGACACTCATTATAGCTGGGTGGAAAATGTCAAACATAAATTGAAATTAGTGAAAAAATTCTGAGGACTCCAAAGCAAGGTCAATAAATATATCTATATTTGACCTCACAAGCCATGGCCTTAACTCTTGAGTTTTAAAAAGCAAACAAACCATTTAAGTCTCCAGGACAAACCTTATACCTGTGTCAAATCTGCCAGTGAAACCAGTGCTATGTGCTGTCATGGGCTGGCATTATCTGTATTGACAGTGGACTAAATATTCAAGCTTGGGTGAAGCAGTGTCATATTATTACCAGGAAAGTTTTCAAAGTTTAAGGGGGAGGATAATGCATGTGGTAGGCTGTAAACCCCCTAAAGAAGTGTGTGTGACAAGATAAAAAGAGCAATGACTTTTAGTCATTGCTACAGAGCAGACTTAAATGAAGTGTGGGCTTGTGTGATTTTTCAAGTCTTCTGTTTTAATGTAGTAAAAGGAACAAAATGTTTTAAAAATCAGTTCTAATGATTAATAAATAATGATGGATCTTAACAAAAATAACTGATGAAGGTTTTGAAAACTAGAGTGAACAGTATTAATTACTAAAAGAAGATCTTAAGTAGTCCTCTCTGTTAAATGATGCTCTTTGCTTGTTGTCACTATGCTCACTAACAGTTATTAACACTTCACTTCCCACTTATCCACTGATTCCCATTAATATTTTTGTTTCAAGTGCTCCTGAAATCAAGGTAAGAGATAAGATAAGAGACTACAGCAGTAGAAATATATTATCAACCTCCTGACCAGGATGTTGACAGTGATTGTGAAATGGTCAGAGAGATTAGAGAGGCTACAAAAACAGAAGATGGTTGGGGGATTTCAGCTTCCCCATGTTGACTGAGAACATGTCACCTCCGCCTGGTGATGCAGAAATAAAATTTCAAGTCACCAGTAGTGACTGCTTCTTGGAGCAGTTAGTCCTGAAACTCACAAGGAGAGAAGCAGTTCTTGATTTGATCCTAAGTGGCACACAGGGTCAAGCCTATGAAGTGAATGTAGCTGAGCTGCTAAGTAATAGTGACCATAATATAATTCAATTTAACTTCCTGGTGGGTGGGACAATGCCAAAGAAGCCCACCACAGTAGCATTTAACTTCAGAAAGGGGAGCTACACAAAAATTTGGAGGTTAGTTAAACAGAAATTAAAAGGAACAGTCACAAGAGTGAAATGCCTGCAAGCTATATGGAAACTTTAAAAACATCATAATAAGGGCTCAAACTATATGTATACCCCAAATAATAATAATTAAAAAAAACAGTTAGTGGACCAAAAACTGTCACCAAAGCTAAACAATACAATGAAAAAAGGCTCTTAGAGAAAAAAAGACATCTTTTAAAAATTGAAAGTCAAGTCTTACTGAGGAAAATAAAAAGCAACATAAACACTGGCAAGTCAAATGTACAAGTGTAATTAGGCAGGCCAAAAAGAATTTGAATAGCAAGTAGCAAGACCCAAAAACTAACAGCAATTTTTTTAAAGTACATCAGAAGCCAGAAGACTACCAAACAGTTGGGCCACTGGAGGATTGAGGTGCTAAAGAAGCACTTAAGGAAGACAAGACTATTGCAGAGAAGCTAAATGAATTCTTTGCATTGGTCATCATTGCAGAGGATATGAGGGAGATTCCCACACCTGAGCCATTCTTTGTAAGTGACAAATCTGAGGAACTGTCCCAGACTGATGTGTCGATAGAGGAGGTTTTGGAACAAATTGATAAATTAAATAATAATCAATCACCAGGATCAGATGGTATCCACTCAGGAGTTCTGAAGGAACTCAGATACGAAATTGCTGAACTACTAATTGTGGTTTATAACCTATTGCTTAAATCAGCGTCTGTGCCAGATGACTGGCAGATAGCTAATGTAATGCTGATTTTTTTAAAAAGGCTTCCGTGGTGATCCTGGCAGTTACAGGCAGGTAAGCCTGATTTCAGTACCAGGCAAATTGATTGAAACTATAGTAAAGAACAGAATTTTCAGACACACAAATGAACACGGTATGTTGTGGAAGAGTCAACGTGACTTTTGTAAAGGGAAATTGTGCCTCACAAATCTATTAGACTTCTTTGAGGGGGTCAACAAAAGGATGGACAAGGGTGATCCAGTGGATATTGTGTACTTGGACTTTCAGAAAGCCTTTCACAAGATCCCTCACCAGAGGCTCTTAAGCAAAGTAAGCTGTCGTGGGATAAGAAGTAAGGTCTTCTAATGGATCAGTAACTGGTTAAAAGATAGGTAACAAAGGATAGGAAAGAATGGTCAGTTTTCAGAATGGAGAGAGGTAAATAGTGGGGTCCCACAAGGATCTGTACTGGGTCCAGTCCTATTGAACATCATCTGGAAAAAGGGATAAACAATGAGGTGACAAAGTTTGCAGATGATACAAAATTACTCAAGATAATTAAGTCCAAAGCAGACTGTGAAGAGTTACAAAGGGATCTCACAAAACTGGGTGCATGAGCAACAAAACGGCAGATGAAATTCAATGTTGATAAATGCAAAGTAATGCACATTGGAGAAAACAGTCTCAACTCTGCATACAAAATGATGGGGTCTAATGAGCTTTTTACTCTTATGAAATAGGTCTTGGAGTCACTGTGGATAGTTCTCTGAAAATATCAACCCAATATGCAGCAGCAATCAAAAAAGCTAACAGAATGTTAGGAATCGTTAGCAAAGGGATAAATATTAAGACAGGGAATAACATAAATCCACTATGTAAAGCATCATCCACACCTTGAATAGTGGATGCAGTTCTGATTGCCCTGTATCAAAAAAAGATATATTAGAATTGGAAAAAGTACAGAGTAGAGCAACAAAAATGATGAGGGGTATGGAACGGCTTTCATATGAGGAGAGAGTAAAGACTGAGGCTGTTTAGGTTAGAAAAGAGATGACTAAGGAGGGAATATGACAAAAGTCTATAAAATCATGACTGGTGTAGAGAAAGTGAATAAGGAAATGTTATTTACTCCTTCACATAACACAAGAGCCAGGGAACACCCAGATAAAGTATAGGCAGATGGTTTAAAACAAACAGAAGGAAGTACTTCTTCACACAAGGCACAATTAACCTGTGGAACTCATTGACGGGGCTGTTGTGAAGGTCACAAGTATAAATGGGTTCAAAAAATGAGAAGTTCATGGAGATAAGAATGAGACAAGTTCATGGAATATTGGTCCATAAATGTCAAGATGGTCAGTGAAGCAACCCCATGCTGTGGGGGTCCCTAAACATCTGACTGCCAGAAGCTGGGACTGGACAACAGGGAATGGATCACTCAATACATTATCCTGTCCTGTTAATTCCCTCTGAAGCATTTGGCACTGGTTACTGTTAGAAGACAGAACATTGCACTAGATGGGCCACTGGTCTGACTCAGTATGCTCATTCTTATGTTCTAGATTTATTCCTTGGAGATTCTCGCGAAGGCTATCCATTTCTGTAGCATGTCAGGATTTGTAGTACGGTAGTGGTAAAATGACTCCCTGCTTGCTTCATTTTCACACCATCTTCTAAGGTCACACATCTATAGGATAGACTTCAGATTTGAAAAATAGTGCTGATATATGGGACTAGTATTTAAATTTAATATACATCTTCAAGAATCAAAATGCAGTCCCTTGTGTTATACTGAGTTTTGCCCCTTAATCTTAGGAATTTATGTCTGGAGCATCTGTTGATCATTTTACTTTTTATTTGTATTTGCTTTCATGTGTGCTTTACTTTGTTCCAAATAAGGTTTACCTAGCCCAGAGATCACAGGTCCACCTGGCTTCCCTGGTGAGAGAGGTGAAAAGGGTGACCAAGGTCCTCCAGGACGCTCTCTGCATGGATCAACTGGAAGGGATGGTTTGCCAGGGCCTCCAGGTTTCCCAGGTCCTCCAGGCCCTCCAGGCATAACAAGTAAGTAAAATTTTTATTTCAGTGTGCAGCCAAAACAGTGTTAAAGTTTTGTATATTCAAAAAGAACAAGGACAACAAGCAGGGCCGGTGCTACCATTTAGGCAGCGTAGGCAATCGCCTAGGGCGCCAGGATTATTCGGGGGGTGGCATTTTGCCAGGTGGGTGGCAGGCGGCTCCGGTTGACCTGCCGCAGTCATTCCTGCGGCATGTCCGTTGATCCGCGGCTCCGGTGGAGCTGCCACAGTGATGCCTGCGGACGGTCGGCTGCTCACGCAGCTCCGGTGGACCTCCCGCAGGCATGCCTGCGGCAGCTCCACCAGAACCACAGACCAATGGACCCTCTGCAGGAATGACTGCGGCAGCTACACCGGAGCCACGGGATCAGCGCGGGGGGCGGCGAAATGGCCGTGTGCCTAGGGTGCAAGAAACCCTAGCGCCAGACAACAAGGATATGTCAGGAAAGTGGAGGCCATGATCAGAATCAGTGTGAAAAGAAATGCTCCCTGAATATGGAAAGAGAGAAACATATGTGACTTAGTTAATGCAAAAAAAATGAAGAACTGTCTAATAATTAAACAAATCACTTATCTGGCTCAGGACACAGATCTTTTTCTGGATAAATGGCTGCTACTTTTGACTTCTTTCAAAAATGTATCTGATTACATGATCCCACACTTGGCATAAATAGTTATACATGCAGAGCCATCTCTTCATACGGTGAATCAGGGTGCCGCACTTTGGGGAGCCCTGTGCTCTAGGGAGCCACCTGCTTCAATAAAATCTTGAGGAGGTGGGCGAGGTGGTGAGGCAGATGGGTGAGGAGGTGAATGGGGAGGCAAGTGGCAGGTAGGCAGTGCCTCTCCCTAGTGTCTCCTGCCCTCCGGCAGGCCTCACTGATCAGCACCTACTGCCTGTTGTGGATCAGATGTTTCGCAGTGTCAGGAAGAGCTGTGCGGGAAGGTGGAGGGGAGAGGAGCGAGGGTGCAGTGCACCTCTGTTTTAACATGCTAACTTTCACATATTTATTTATGTACAGACAATAAAATATTTTTTAAAATAAAGATAAAAAATTACTTGCATTGTTTTGCATGCAAATTGTATTTGATAGTGAGAAAATAGGGTTCTAATCCTATGACTCTTTACTCATGTGACGTAAGTGGAAGTAGCATGTGATAATGGCTACAGAATCAGGCCCAACATTTATAAATTAGAAGTTATTTCCTTCTTACATAGTAGTTTTTATTGTGAAAATGGGATTATTAAGGTGTCTAGAGTTTGGGATGGGTACTTGTTTTATAAATCTAAATGAACAGCTGATGAAGAAGCAAAATGCTTTATGGGTGTTTTATAATTGGTTTTATAATTAAACATGTTTCCCATTCTGTAATGGTTCTGTAAGGAACCAGAAAGGTTCCTTTTATTCCATACATTTTTGCAAGTACAATACTTGCAATGGCTTATCCTAGGTGTTTACCTATAACTTAGTGCAAATGGCCTTTTAACATAATAATATTGGGAAATGAGAACCTTTCTCATGTTTGCAGTGTTGTTGTAGCCATGTTGGTCCCAGGATATTAGCGAGACAAAGTGGGCGAGGCAATATCTTTTATTGGCAATATCTTGTATCTTTTTTTTCTTTCTGTTGGTGAAAGAACTCTTCAGGTTGTGGTTGATTCTGTTTTACTGACTAACAAATTTTCACTTCATGCTAAAATTTCTCAGGCCAAATCCTTAGCTGGTGTTAATTGGTATAGCACCAATTCCTTCAACAGAGCTATGTCAATTTACACCATCTGAGGACCTGGCTTTTTCTTTATTTTTAAGTGACTAGGAACTATTTGACTACATGGATTGTAATATACATTTGCACTTAATTATGGATAGTACTTTCCAGTCAACATAAAATAAGTAGTAGATAATTACAAATAAGCAAGGATATATTTCAGTGTTAATTGCTACCTAGGGACACATTAATAGTTCGTTAAACAAACATTAGAGAGACTTAGACATTTCTATTTTCTCCCTCCTAATTTTCTGCTTTATAATTCCTCCCATATGCTTCCAGTTAGCTCTAGGCCATTTGTGCCTTCAAATAGTGTTTATAGACAAATTTGTTCAACATGAAATGTTAATATTGAATTATATCATTTGTTTGTAGTATTCCCTGTAGTCTTTATTTGGATTTTAAATTACAAAATTTTAATTGTTTGAGCTGGGCCTGATATTTTTTTTGTTTAGTTTTTTGTTACTGAAGAATGACACTGCAGAGATAACAGAATCTTTTTGCTAGCCTTGCTGGTGATGGGGGTTAAGCCCCATCACACTTGGATAAAGAATAAAAATTGAAAATTAAAATGATATTCAAATTCATTTGTTTTATTATCTACCTTGTTAGATTATATGCCTTTAAAATTAAACATGTTATTGCACCGTAGCTAACATGTAATCAGTGACATAAAGACAATAGTATTTTGTCTGCAATTCTTCAGCAGACTTGAAAAGAGATGTACATATCAGGTATTACTAAATTATTGTGGTAGAGATAAACTTTTTAAAATAGTGTGGGAAGGAGATTTGGCAACTGAGGATTCCCTAAGGATAAAATCCTATAGACCCAGGGGCGGCTCTAGGTATTTTGCCGCCTCAAGCACGTCAGGCAAGTTGCCTTCTGTGGCTTGCCTGTGGGAGATCCCCGTTCCCGCAGATTCGGCGGCATGCCTGCGGGAGGTCCGCCGAAGCCGCAGGGCCAGCAGACCCTCCGCAGGCATGCAGCCGAAGGCAACCTGCCTGCTGCCCTCGTAGCAACTGGCAGAGCGCCCACCATGGCTTGCCGCCCCAGGCACTCGCTTGACATGCTGGTGCCTGGAGCCGCTTCTGCATAGATCAGGGGTCAGCAAACTTCGGCACATGGCTTGCCAGGGTAAGCACCCTGGCAGGTCGGGCTGCTTTGTTTACCTGCTGTGTCCTCAGGTTCAGCCAGTCGCGGCTCCCACTGGCCTCGGTTCGCTGCTCCAGGCCAATGGGGGCTGCGGGAAGCGGCGCAGGCGGAGGGATGTGCTGGCCATGGCTTCTCGCAGCCCCCATTGTCCTGGAGCGGCAAACTGTGGCCAGTGGGAGCTGCGATCAGCCGAACCTGTGGACACAGCAGGTAAACAAAGTGGCCTGGCCCACCAGAGTTCTTACCCTGGCGAGCTGCGTGCCAAAGGTTGCCGACCCCTGCTATACATTTTAATTGAAAATAATAACCTTTCTATACTTGTGGGGATTTTTTCAACCTTCTGCAGAAATTGAGGACAATATCCTTGCTATAGAATTCCAGATGGCTTAATAAGCTATAGATAGGGATGTCATTCTATGAAATTCCTAAACGAAGAAAATTTAAATAAAAAAAAACAATTAAGGTTGCTTAGTGATAATATATTTCCTTATGGCATTATTACAAAACTCAAACACTTATAAACAAGAAAATAAATAGTTAAAGACACTATAAATATTATACTGCCCACATAATAAAAAAAGTTTGATCAAGAGTAAAGTAATACATAGTTCATTACTGTAAAACCTTAACACTGACCAAAAAACCCACTCCACCTTATTTTACCAGTTTTCACAAAACTGATTTTTACTTCCTGGGGTTGTTTTGTGTGTTTGTTGTAATATGTTGTGTGATGGGTTCCTCCTGGGGTGCTACCTGGAAGTGGGATACCACTGAGTTCTCTGACTTACCAGCCTGGGCTCCCTCTCAGCACTGTGCTGCTGTGATAAGCTGTAGACTGCTTCCAGTCCTATACTCCCGCCAGCATTCACACAGGCAGGGACACACCCAGCTGCAGTTGCATGCAGGCTATGGTCAGCCACTGCATGAACCAACAATAGAAAGACTACAGCCAAAATAACCCCCAGCTTCCCTGCCTAGGACCCTAGAGCTGTACCACCCTGCCCTGGTCGAAGCTCCGACCTGTATGAATTTATTACCCAGTTCGCCACTCCCTCAATGTGGAGAGGAATATGCATAATATGCTTGCGTTAACCAAGCTGAGATCTTCCCCAGCCACTTCAGTCAAAGGCACACTGGTTTAGATTAAAACTTAAAACACATTTACTAACTACAAAAGATAGATTTTAAGATCTTATAAGTGATAGCAAACAGATCAAAGCAGATTATCTAGCAAATAAACAAAACCGCCAACAAAGCCTAAAATACCAGATAGATCAGATATGAATGAGCAATGTCTCATCCTGGCTGATGATACAAGCAATTCACCAGGTTTTCATACACAGGCTAAAAATTCTTTTAACCTGGAACCAGCATTTCCCTCAGTCTAGTCTTTTTTCCTTAGGTGTTTCCAGGAGTTTTCTTGTGTGGAGAGTGAGGCCCCTTGATGATGTTACACCCCACCTTACAGCTTTCACATATGGCGGGAACCCTTTGTTTCAAAGTCAGTTCCCAGCCCAGTTTGTGGGAAAATACAGATACGGAAAATGGAGAGCAGTCTCATGTAGTCTGGTCACATACCCCGGCATGCCCTGCTGAGTCTGTCTGGAGCAGTCTCAGGAAGACTCACCAGGTGAGGGATAAGCTTCTCCTAAGGCCTATAGTTTTCCCTAATGCCCCATTACCCTGAATAGGCCCTTCACAACCAGCTATCTAGACTGGAGGCATCTTGTCTAGTGGGTGTTGCCCAGGTGTAACTACATTTGAAATACAGATACATAGTCAATATCCATAACTTAAGATACAAAAATGATACATGCATACAAATAGGATAAACATATTCAGCAAATCATAACTTTTGCAATGACACCTTACATGAGCCATCTTGTACAAAATAAATCATAATTATGCCAGAATCATACCATAACATTACTAGGATGAATATGGGATGTAGTGTCATATGTTGCTTGCAAAACTGCACAAAAAGATTTCTGCTAGAGACGTCAGCCAAAATGATGTCAAATTATATTGATTCAGGACCCCTGCAATAAAACCCAATCTAGGGAGCATTATTTTTTGTGTTCAGACCTGAGGTTCTGGTGAACCTTTTCACTTGTTTTCTTACTCCTGACCCTAAAACATCTGCTTTCTTCAAATATGTATAGTATGTGAGTTTTCAGAGAGATTTAATGATATGAAAAATTTGGAAGGTTATTAACAATCTGCTTTTGATCTAGAAAGAGCCAAAGAAACCCGAGACAAAAATGAAGATTTTAAATCAGTGTAATTTTAAAATGTAACCATAACTAAAATCTGTTTAGTGAACTTTTTTCAGACTTTTCAGAATATCCTCATTGGCTTCCAGTGTAAAATATGTTCTAATTTAAATGAAGTATTATCAGTTTTCAAAGCCAGGGTTTTTAAATGGAAGTTGTTTGCAACCTTAATATGAAGAGAGAGGTTTTTAGAGTAACATCTACAGAACTTGATTACATATCTATAGACCCCTATTGATTTTATCCCTTATTTTCCATAATAGCTGAACTAGATGAATAAATATGTGAACTTGCTTCTCTTCGTGGTCACAATCAACCTGTAGCTACTTCACCATTGCTCATAATAATCCATGAAGAAGTGACACTGACTTGAACTGTAGTATTATGAAAAATTGTACTTGGAGAATAATGTTCTTTATTATTTTATTCCAATTTCAGATGGAATCACGGAATGTCAGCCTGGAGAACCTGGTGATCAAGGTCTTCCTGGACCTCAAGGACAACCTGGATTCTTAGGAGAGAGAGGAGATAAAGGTAATATTGTTTAAAGAGCTACTTACATTCATTTGGACCATTCGATGGGCCTGATTTTCCACTATCTTCTAACTTATGTAGTCATTAAGACTTTGATTCTGCAAAGTGTTGAGCACCCTAGTCCTGATCCAAAGAAGTGCATAAGCACTGGTTTAACTTTGACCAGGTGAGTTTCCCAGGTTAGAGGTCTGACTGAAAGAGAGGACGGTGGTGTTGAATTAAGTTACATGATGCTGACTTCAGTTTGTAATTCAGATATCCTCTGCTCTGCCTTATCTTAGTAACGGATGGGAGGATTTCAGTGGAAAGATAAATTCAGCTTTACTTGTTCAAGTGGATGATAAGATGTAGAGGGATGTCAGAGAGAGAGGCTGAGATGCAGAAGTGGATGGAAAGAGACAGATCAGAAATGGAAAGTGGATTTGTGTGCTATTGATATAAAGATGAAAATAGAAGCATTTAGTAATAATAAAAAAGAATTAGACAAAGCCCAGAGATAGACCTAGGAATTTACATCCAAATTGCATAGTAGTGATTTGTCAAACTCAGTAAGACTTGACATAGCACGTTCTTTATGTTAATAAAATCCTTGGTAGTTTTCTTAGGCTCCAACTTTGACTTAATTAACAAGATAGGAACATTTGCAGGCAGGAGGTGAATAAGGAGGCATTGGAGAAGAGGACACATGTAATGATTACAGACTTACGAACTCATTAGGAAAACACCCTATGGTAGTCATCTAACCTTCTCTTGTAGATAACACTGGATAATAGTCAAGAGTTAGGAAGCAATTATAGAATTATTAAAATAAAAATGAGTTTATATGAAAAATACAAAATATAAAATTTGCAGTGACAATGGCCTAGATTCACAGAAGTACTTAAGCACTGTGGTGCTCAGCATTGTGACACCTAACTTTTAGGTTCCTATTAAACCACAGGAACAATGCTGTGATCCACAAAGCCTTATTTATTTGCCTGGGCTCCTATGCAATGAGTGGGAAGAGTTAGGTGCCTTAGAATGAGATCCACAAAAACATTTATGCTAGATGGGAAAATGCCTGATCTCACCAACGGGAGATGCCAACAAGAGCGGTGTTTGCTAAGCCTCACCCTTCTCTGAGATAGATGCATGAGTCCAGGCTTCAGGGATGGGCCTAGCATTTCTAACTATTCTCAGCTGTGAGGCCTTTCTTGAAGGTAGGTGCCTAAGGTGGGGTGGTTTTTTTTGGTTTGTTTTTTAAAGATGCCAGGCAGATGGGGGAAGGGCCTCCCTTGTAACTTGTAGCCCCGTTAGGGTGTTCACCTGGGAATGTGGGAAACCTCTGGGTTAAGTCCGCCCTTCACCTCATGAGAAGAAGGGATTTGAAGAGGGATCTGCTACTTCTCTGGTAAAGGCATTCACCTTTGGGCTGTGTGGCGCTGCCTCAGTCTCTCCTGTTGAAGCAATTCCATTGTGGATAAATAATTAGAGTCATTCGAGCAGGGGGAGCAGATGCTGGGTCTCCTAGGTTCTGGGTGAGTGCTCTGATCACCAGGCTGTAGAGTCAGTCTCATGCTTGTGCATGAGCTTTCTCACCCTGCCGCCCACATCAAGCCCAGCATGCAAATTAGGCAGATGAACACCTATCTTCCCCAGTTTGTAAATCACGCTGCGGCTTAGGCAGAAGATAAGTGCTTGGACAGCTAGAGGCAGGCAGGAGTGTGTATGCCCAGAGGCAGAAACATAGGCACCAAGGGAACTTTTTACTGCAAAGCCTTAAGTGCTGAGTGAGTTTAGGCACCTACTAGATTCAGCCGGAATTTTGTGAATCGTAGTGGATACTAAAACTGGGACTTAGGCACCTCAACCCAGACTTAGTTGCCTTAATACCTTTGTATTTTAATGTTAGGAAAATGTATTTTAATGTTAGGAAAATACTAAAAGATCCTAAAGGGAATCCAGAGATTGTCAAATTCTGCACTGATTCACATGTAACCTATTGAAATTGATAGGGTTACACAGGTTGTTAAATCAGCACAGAGTTTGGTTGACCAAAGGCCTGATCTGCAAGGTGCTGAGATTCTCCTGCTTTCCCCCCAGGAATGAGAGAACTTAAACCTTGCAGGATCCAGTCCTCAGTCATGAAACAGAAGTTAATTCTTTCATTATATTAGGGACGAATCACAGTATATTGCGAAAGTTGTGGAGATTTTCATATGCTTCATTTTTGGAAAGCCAAGAGGCTGAACTCAAATCAGTTTCTTTAAAGAACAAACAAAAATTCCACTTAAAAATACTCTAACAGAAGTATCCTTTTACTGGTGAGTCAGACTCACACAGTACAGCACGAGCAGCCAATCAAATTCAGGCTGAGCTCACCTAGGGGCAAGCTTTTTGGCCAAACCCTCTGTAGTGCTGTGTCTACTACTTTCTTTCATCCATTATTTTACCAATATGTTGCTTTTAGAGATTTCTGCTTTTGTTCCATTGTGGCTGGGTGTGCTCAGCCTGACTTGAGTAGGGGGACTTCTAAAAAACCAGTGTATTTTCGAGTGACATCAAAAGCTATTGAAAATAAAGATTTGATTTTTTCTCTAGTACAGTGGTTATTTTATAGGGTGAAATATAGAAAACTAGAAAGATTGCAGCACTTTGCTGAGAAATAGTGTCCATTGCAATGCTCTTCCCAACTGTAATTTTCTTACGTATATTTACCTTCAAGTTCCATTTCCCTGTCTTCAACGCCCATTGCCTTTCCCTGCTGATCCGTAGTGATCTTGCTTTCTTAGATCCATTGATATGTCCAAATTCATTTCTCTCTCAAGGATAAAAGTTAATTTTCTTGCAGAGCAGATCTCCTATCCTAATCAGCAACAAAGCATCCAACATTTTCCTCCTCCTGGTCCTTGCCTTTGCTTGGGTTCAGAGAAAAGCTAAGGGCTGAACTCTGTAAATGGATATGGCTCTGTTGATTTTAGTGGGGCTGGTATAAATGTGCAAAATACCACTGAAATCAATGAGTTTTCCCCCATTTACACCAGGAGAGAATTTGGTCCCAAAGTCTCTTTGCAGTCACTGTTTTTCCAAGCCCACAAAATCTATGTGAGTTCCAGAGTCCCCCTTTTTTCCCTTTTATCTAATTTTGTTTTTTAATCAGGCACATACTACACTAGTTCTTGTTTGTTTCCTCTTCAGTCAGATTATCTTTCCCCCCTTCCCATTAATAACGTTTTACACATCAATACTGTCACACAAAAAGGAATTTGAAGTTTTTTTAAAAAGACAATTAAAATTTTTAAATAAATTTGCTCATAACATTGATTTAAGCATTTGGCTAACAAATTTACTTTTTCTCAATCAACATACAATGGCTCGAGGGTGTTTTCTTCTTAAAGGATCTGCTTGTAGTCTTCTTAAATCTTTTTTTATTTTTGCAGGTGATAAAGGTGATGGTTGTGCCTTTTGTGATGTATCTGGGCTTCCTGGACATCCAGGGCCACAAGGGCCACCGGGTCCACCAGGTAAAAACCAAAAGCTATACAAACAAAGCAGAACACAACTCTGCATCTGGCTGTGTCATAAATTAATATTTTTTCATTAGTCGACTCATTCCTGAAAATAATGAAACAGCAGGATTTTCCATAATGCTCGGTAGTGGCCTAACTCTGCTTCCATTGAAATCAACAAGTGTTTTACTATTGACTTCAAAAGGAGCAGAACTCAGAGAACTCTGAGCCCTTTTGAAAGCCTGACCTAAATGTTGTTTTCCCAAAGATTATGAAATGACAATCTGAATTTGGAAAGGGTTTGTCAATAATCAATAGCTATATATAGTATTTTTTCTTCTTTAATCTTTCTCTTGGTGGTGGGGACCTGATTGGTTTTCAGTAGGACTTCAACTGGAATCATCCTGCTTTTAAAATTTGCAACCTAGAAATCTCACACACTCCGAACTGTGCTGATATCTGATACTGAATTGAGTTATTACTGCCAGATCATGGTTGACCCTGACACAGCAACTTAGGTTTCTCAGAGGGAGTAAGACTTTCTCCTCCATCCCTTGGGCATCATGGTGTTGAGATGGCTTAAAGGATCCTCTGTAGTATCGGGACCTATGATTTTAATAAAACCATTTTTTCTTGAAAAATAAATTGCTTGCCTTTAAGTGATTTTATTCATGGAAATATTTTAAATACTATTTTATATCCATTTATGATTTTACAGTGAATTTTGATTTATAGGTCCAAATTCTGGTTGAAGCATGGGCAGCCACCAGAAGAAATTGTGTTCGGCAGAGGGGCTGCTGGATAAAAATTAACCTTTTCTATTTAAATCGCTCTGTAAACCTAGAAAGTGATGGCTCTACAAACAATATGTAATGAGAGCCCTAGAGAGGTGTCAGGGGAATTATTCTGCACATTTTTATGTACTCTGACCTAGTGTTAAGCCCTAAACACATCCCTGGTCTCCAGTATTGACTACTGCTGCCAAACAGAAATTATCAGTCTGGAGAATAATTGTTTTCTGTCAGAAAATAGGTACATATGAACAATGTTTTTGTATTATATATGTGCACTGTGTCGGTGTTTGGGAGATGGTGAAAGAGAATGAAAATTCTGTGGTGGTTCAGTGAATTGCAGTCTGGAAAATGGCAGTTCCAGTTAGTGGGCTGAATTCAGGGCATGCTGCCCAATTTATGTAATTGAGTTGTGTGCTATGTATCTTCTTCCCAGGCCTTATGCACATATACTGGGTTAGATCCTGAGCTCTGTTATGCCCAGGCAACTTCATTAATTTCAACAGAGTTACATGACTATAACTGAGGGCAGAATTGGGCACCACTTGAGAAGGACCTCAAAGCCTCTAAAACACAGTAAGCTATAATGTACCCATATCTATAATAAATATTGTTTTATTTTTCATATTATTTTTAAGGCTTTCCAGGACAGCCAGGAACCAAAGGAGATAGGGGTGTGCCTGGACTCAAAGGTCTTGAAGGGGTTCCTGTAAGTAAATGTTTTTCAAATGTTTCATATTTATTTTCTGTTAAGCATGTCACAGGAGACTCTCAGTGCTACTGTGTAGTAGTCTCATTAACCGATGCTAAAAGGTTGGTTGTGTGTATTAAAATCAATTAGGTGATAGTGTGGTTTAGTTATGGGAGGAGAAAAGTGAGTTGCAGTAAAACTTTGCACTTAGCCACTGCATGACCTGAAGAAAACAGTTGGCCTTATGGCTCAGTCAGCTAAGTGGTACATTTGGATAAGAAGCAGGACTTTACCTGAATCAGATGCCAAATCTGTTCTGACTTTCCTTTCATGTTGCAGAGGAGGTTTATAATGACTGTTTGCTATTGTGTGTTTACATGTTTATGTAGTACAGCACCATCTAGTATAATTTCATTGTTGTTAAAATATATTATGCAATATATTTTAGCTATTTGTCTAAACTAGGGGAAATATGTAGTATATTGCACCAAATCTGATTTCTAAATAGCTACAAAATAAAAGAAGTGGTTTAGAAAGAATAAAGGAAGGTTAGAAAAGCAAATTGCATCTTAATAGTGCCATTACTCAGAGTATGAGCTTTAAATATTGCTGCATTATAATATAGCTTTTGACACTGGGAGCCAAATTCTGCCCAGATGTGAATGTACTGAGCACTTACATACAGGCTATTTTGGCCTGATTTATCCAAAGCTAGGTTTTTTGGGTGATATTTTATCTGTGTTTAAATTCTTCATGGGAAACCAAATGACATCATCATGTTTAATTTACAGTAATGTAAATGGGATCTGTTGGGGAGGAGGGAAATAACAAAATGGATTCTCTACTATTTGTAATCATTTCTTGAGTAACATAGCATAATCTTTTACTGTGGGTATTGCTAAACCTTTACATCTCTTCCTTCTCCTTTAGTCTCCTTTCACCCCTCTCTTCAAACAAGGATTTGCTGGTATCCTGGATGCTTTTAACTTTGTTTTGCTTGGAAAAGTTAAAACAGATTCATTAAACAGCTGGTGAGTTAGCTTTTAGTTTAGCTTAGATAGGCTAGAGAGAGTCCAGCTTGGCAGGCTCACATTGCTGGAGGCCATGCCTGATCCACCACCCACTAAATCCAATGGAAAGATTCCTATTGATTTAGGAGGGGCGCTGGTTCAGGTCCAAAGGGTGGAAGCACAGCGTATATTAGCAGGAGGAAGTTTCCCTTTGAAGTTTTCACTCAGCTTCACTTCCCTGGTGACTGGGACCCTTTCGTTTTTCTTTTTCAGTTAGGGAGAATGTTTCCATGAAATAATTATACATAGGTTCAGGATAATATGCAGGGAGCTATAAGAATGGGTGGAAGCCCTTTAAATACAATTAGTTTATTAAATTGTAAGCTGTTCATCGCAGGAACTGTGTTTTCCTTCGATAGCTCAAATAAAAGAATATAGAGGAGAATGGAACATTTATCATGTGATAATAAGCCTTTACTCTTGTTTCATTAGCTAGACTTACATAAATGATAGATGGAATTTAGTAAACAATCTGTTAGGATCTGTGAGAAAAGTGTGTGTGTGTGTGTATAAATACTACAGGGATAAGAATGATTTTTAATTTATTGTATATTTGTTCACTGATTTTTTTTGAAAATAAAAACAAAAATTAAAAAGAAACAAAATGTTCTACTGGGAGCTGGCACTGACAGATAAAAGCTCTTGATTTGGCCTTTCTGAAACAAACTGTGGCTGGGAAGCCCTATTGATCTAGGGGAAGAAAGAGAGGGGAAAATGACTTCTAAGCAATAACAAAAAAAAATTCTCCTGTGGTGTTTCCTAGGGATACTCAAGATTATAAGACACCTTGCTATCATCTGCCCTTAGTGTGAGGAAGCCTTGCATTTGCTTGCTAAGGGTCCGCTCCCCAAGCCCACCAGCAATGGGCAACACAAGCACTCTCCTCCAGGTGTATGCAGGTCCTACTCTCTCTCTCTACACGTTAGCGATAGGCAAGCTCCAACCTTTGAACCCCCCGAGTGTCCTCCTGGAGTGACCAGCCCCTGGTTCACTGAACACACACAGAATTCACAGATTTGCTACTCCCAAAGGAATAGCACACCCCACTATACCAGTTTCATCTCAGGAGCACCACTCTGCTCAATTCACAGCACTTAGATTTGTTTATAATGAAAACAAGCATAAGCTTATTTAACAAAGAACAGAGATTCAAATAATAGCAAGTAGGTAGAAGTATTAGAAGCAATTGGTTACATACAAACCATGCAAACATAATATGCTTGGTATCAAACCATAACTTGAGAAACAGCTATATTAAGAATTACCAAATTATCTTGACATCAAGGCCTTATAGAAGGTGAACTCTGAATCCTTATGGTCAATATATGAACAATTAGAGTACCATTCTCAATAACTCAGCCTTTAGTTCCTATTAAAACAATTAATAAAAACATTCAAAATTCGAAAACTGTGGTAAAAGAAGCTAGTAAGGAGACCAAGAAAAAAAGTATCTGTTACGATGGCCATTATCAGTTAATTTGCATTCTCTGTCCTGGCAAATCCACTCTTTTTGCTTACTGTTCAGTGTCTGGGTAGAATGTTAGGGGGGGTTTCTTTACACTTGAAGATTTGTTTTCTTTTTGGCTGGGAAAAAGAATGCATTGAATAGGCAGTGAATGGTGCTGGAATTGTGTATAATTTCAGGGTTCTCCAGGTGCGCCAGGACTGATTGGTAACCCAGGAGCAAAGGGAGAGCCCGGAGACATTTACTTTGATTCTAATCTAAAAGGTGATAAAGGAGATCCTGGATTCCCAGGGCAACCAGGTGTTCCTGGAAGAGAAGGAAGGCCAGGGAGAGATGGCCTGCCAGGTCTCCAGGGCCCTAAAGGGGCATCGGTATGTGTGTGTGTCTGTATTTTTGCATGCTATCTTCTAGTTCACTAATTATATGTAGTTGTTATATAATATGCAGTTTATGTTTAGTTGTCTCATTCGTTGGGCCAAATTCTCACACCATGACTCATTTGAGTAGAACCCTTACTCCTCAATGGAGGATTTCAGTGGGACTGCAAAGGAGTAAGGGTATAAGAATGAGGCCCATACTACTAAACAGCTAAGAATGTTTGCATGATGGTAGGGTCACTGAGCTACATTCGGGCTCTGAGTATATGCTATGGGAGTAAGTAAGGCTTACTTAGATGGTGTGGCCTGGTGCCTGTGAATAACCAGACCTACTTGCCCTATTGCTTCCTCCTCAGAACTGTGGTGAACGGGCAGAGCTGGTTCCATTTCCCTTCCCCAGAAAATTGCTGGCAAGATCATGGGAGTAGTTGTAGACCAGCAATAAATTACTACCCCCGGGATCAAGGAGAAAGTAGGGGAGACACTCTGAGTCACAGTCTCTCTCAGGGCTTAATCCTGGGCAGGTGCAGTTTACCTGCAGTACTTTGATGGGGGCTCTGCTGATAGTCAGAATCTAGCCCATTGTTGAAGGAATGTTCTTCTTATGCTCGAGTTATGATGTGAAGAGATCACAGTCATTTTCACAGCAGCCACTTCCAATATCTGTAGCTAGATTTGTCGCTGAAGTTTTGGGAAGCTTGAATGCCATATTTTCTTGCCTTTTAGAAAATATCTGTTAGCGACATTTGGCATATAATTTACTTTAAGCTTACTTGTTTTGTCTCATAAATGCACCTGATGGACAGGTTGCTGGCTCCTGTTCTGTCCTGTCCCTATTCTGATGTATCCTGTAGAGTAAGAACCAGGAAACTGTAATTTTAGAGAACCTGAAAGAGGAAAAATGGTTCTGAATGTCCCACTTATGCTTTGTATTTGAGACATTTAGCACAGAACTCTAAACTAGATTCACTTTTCTTGCTACAATTTCCTATTTTAAATAATAGAAATCACCCCAAAATTGGAATTCTGTATTTTGGAAATTTTCTTGGTTTTTATTTCTAAAATCCAAATACTTCCTTGAAGTCAGTTACTATTTTGTGGTGCTGATTCTGGAACTGTATAAATCAACATTCAGTGATTTAAATCCTAGCTGGAAATGATGGTGTAATCATCAGAGAACTGGTCATTAAATGGCCCCTTCAGTGCATTCTGCAACAGGTGTAGCTTCCAAGTGCTCTTTCATATGAGACCCACTCTTTCTTCCAATGAAGTCAGCGGTAAAATGTCCATTGGCTTCAGTAATGCAAACTGGAGCCCAAAGAGTACATTGCAGGGAATCCAGTCTAGAAGCCACAAAATCGTAGATGAATCTGACACAGACTAGTAAGCTTTTCAGATCACTTGTAAGGCATTATTAGTGTGAGAGGTACTGTAAATATTACTGTTTTTTCCCTAAAATTAGGGTACAGTTGGGCTGAAAGGAGAACGTGGACCCCCTGGCTCAAGTGGATTTCCTGGGGTACGTGGTGAAAGAGGCCAACCTGGTCTTCCAGGGGTTGGACCTGCTGGGCCAGCTGGTGACAAAGGAGAAAAAGGCTTTCCAGGAAACCCAGGTGTACCAGGCCGTCCAGGTAACACACTAGATACAGAGAAGGGGAGAATGATGTTTTCTCTTTAACAGGTACATGTGTCATAGGAATTTGAGAAAGATGGGACCTATTAGGTCATCAGCGTTTGTTCCTTACAGTGCATTTTGCAGCTCTGAATGCTCACAGATAGTTTACTTACAGAGTCTCCCAGAACAAAGCCGGGAGATCGTTAGTCCCTTTTGTGTTAACATAACTCTTCCCATTCCACAAATTCAGCCTCATCTGTTCAGAGGTACAAAATGTACCTGAATTTATACTATCTGACACTGAGCAAAGGCCTGTGCAGGATTACTGCGTAAACTGCCCCACTCCAGGAGATGTCGTGATCCTCACCCGGTGGAGTTACTATTCCTGTCCTGCTCCCTGTTGATCCTGAGGGGTAGTAATTTGGGGTTGGTCCATACCTTGATACTCTCACTCACAAGAAATCCTACTGTAGTTACCAGGGCTACTCAATGTGAGTAAGGGTGTCAGAATCTCGATGCACTGGCCTGAGAATAAGGATACATGCAGCCAAGCATCTGCACATTTCCCACACACTCCACACCCATTTATGTGCCCAAAACCAATATCTGATTAAACCAGCTTTGTAAGGGTATTTTGTACACACACATCCCTTTACTCCTTTCCACTGGCATGTCATTTAAGTGACAGTCTAGCCCTTTGGGACTGGTGCACCTGTGTCAGTGGGTCTTGGTGGGTTCAGATGGCAGATACAGATCTGTGGCAGTCAAAACAACAGCCAGAATTCTCTGGGTTTCATGTATTTCTTTCATGCTTGCGCCTTTTTCATCTTCCAATCAGTGCACTGGAGATGAGTAGTAAAAACCGGAAAACAAAAACCAATGGGCATCTCTAGTATCTCAGAATATATACACCTCCTTGTGTATTAATACAGTTGCATTTTTACTCATAAGTATTGATTCATCAACACTACCTTTCTAGGGCCAAAGGGTGAAGCAGGACAAGTCATTCCTCTGCCTGGTCCACCAGGGTCAGATGGTCTCCCAGGGCCACCTGGCTTCTCTGGAGTCCAAGGTACAATTATCTCTTGAATTTTCTCTCTGTTGCTAGTAAAGCATTTCCCACACCCCCCAAAGTTGTTTTTTGCATAAGTGCTTAATGTACTGTGTCTGTCTTGTTTTCAAAGGTGACAGGGGTGATCCTGGGTTTCCAGGAAAACCTGGACTTCCAGGAGAAAAAGGTGCTGTTGGGCAGCCAGGAATAGGATTCCCTGGGCCTCCTGGCCCTAAAGGTAAGAAGACTACATAGTAATAAGTCCTTGGCCATATGTCCGTCTCTTGGGCCTGGTCTACACTGGGGTGTAGGGTGTGGGGGGGGAATCGACCTAAGATACACAACTTCAGCTATGAGAATAGCGTAGCTGAAGTCGACGTATCTTAGTTCGACTTACCTCATGTCTTCACTGCGCAGGGTCCATTGCCACGGCTCCCCCATCGACTTTGCTTCCACCTCTCACCGAGCTGGAGTTCAGCAGTCGACGGGAGAGTGATCAGGGATCAATTTATCACGTCTACACTGCACACAATTAATCGATCCCTGATAGATCGATCGCTACCTGCCAATCCGGCAAGTAGTGTAGACGTACCCTTACTAACCTATGGAAGATATACTTCAGAGCACTGCTCTCACTCTTTCAGTGCTGGATTGTGACCCAGCGTTGTTAAGCCAGGCTAGGGAGCAATAGCAAGTAACCCCCCTTTCCTCAAATTTCCATGTGCATTTGCATTATTGCTCACTTTATTGTGAATCCAAGCTGCATATATATTATCTGAATAGCAGATGGGCTGGAAAGAGTAATCAGGCCATCTGGAGAGACTCAAGGGCACGAATACCACCCTCAGGGCAGAGTGTGAAGAAGCAGGGCACAAACCCTAAATTGGTTGTGAGTTCTATACTCAGATTTCACCAACCAAGTATCAAATATGAACACCCTCAGGCACTACAACAGCATAAACAAGGAGTCACAGACAGTCCCCTTGGGTACTCCGGTCTATCTTGCCACCCAGGCAAGCTTGCCTTTGTGGTAGATAGTCCCTTACCCCAAAAATCACAACAATGTTCAATTTATTCCTGGTCCCAAAGGACTGGTCACTTAGCCCAGGTCAGTTGCATGTTAGATCCCACACAGAAGACAATGCTTGTAGCCAATCCTATAATAAATTTAATAAAGATTTATGAGCTAAGAAAAATAAATGAGAGAGTTATTCATAAGGTTAAAGCAAACAACCATACACACAAATGACTTACAGGCTTAGGTTCCAAAAGATGATAGAAATTTCTATAATAAGCATCCTCTGTATGTCTTTTGGGCTAACCCAGGTTAAATGGCTCAGGATCCCTGGCTTATGCTTAGAAATATTGCCCTCTCAAAGTCAAAGCAGCATAGTGATAGCACCAGTTTCTTCTTATCAGGGATTTTTGTTCCCTTCCCCCAGAGTTCAAGCTGTCTTTGCTTCACAGGGGACAGAAGGGGACATGGGAGGGAGCAATTAACCAAGTGTTTTGTCCTCTGATGTTCCACAATGTTTGTCTGGTGTCTATGGACCTTCTTTTATTGGGCAGGAGATAACACCTCCTATGGTAAACCAGTATTTCATACTTGGTAATGCTTCTCTCCTGACTGTGGGGGTTTCAGCTTCAGAGCAAACACTTCTACTGTTACAGAGCAAACATTCAAATATTACGTTATAACATGGGATAGAGATATTATAAGTGGCATGAGCTGGCACCTGGTCTGCCAACCTCATGGAAGTTCTAAAGGGGAGGGGAATGGGCAGGGCTTTGGTTCCACCCACATCTGACTCATCAATTAGTGCAGAGGTCGGCAACCTCTGGCACGCGGCTCGCCAGGTAAGCACCCTGGTGGGCCAGGCCAGTTTGTTTACCAGCCACGTCAGCAGGTTCGGCTGATTGCAGCTCCCACTGGCTGCAGTTCACCGTTCCAGGCCAACGGGGGCTGTGGGAAGTGGCACGGGTGAGGGATATGCTGGCCACAGCTTCCCGCCACCCCCATTGGCCGGGGACGGCGAACTGCAGCCAGTGGGAGCCGTGGTCGGCTGAACCTGCCAACGTGGCAGGTAAACAAAGTGGCCTGGCCCACCAGGGTGCTTACCCTGGCAAGCCGCGTGCCAGAGGTTGCTGACCCCTGAATTGGTGGATCTGGAAGCGAGGAAATAAGTTGCATCCAGTAAAGGGCTGCAGTAAATTGCTTTACCCTTGGAGTAAGGAGCAAGAAATGAATTATGTCTCATAGTTGCAACTCCTTCCCCGTGTTCCTCCTTGGGCAGCACAGCTATGCACTACCCCTTGTCAGGGACTGAGCCTCAAAGCTGATTCTAGCTTTTTGTGTGGAAAAGGAGATGCATTTATGATTATGCAAAGCAGACTAGTGATCTGTGAGGTTACTTTAAATGACCTGCAGAAGTTCAGAAAGTTTACTAGAATGCATTCTTTCCTTTAAAAAAGGCTTATTTTTTCAAAATGAGGTGAACCTGTGCAAATACTAATTCAACATCAGTCATTAAATATGTATATTACTTCATTCACCCAAGACAAAATCCTGCAAGGTGCTGAGCACCCTAAACTCTATTGAACTTAGTGAGATTTGGGACTGCACAGCCCGTCACAAGAGGTGCTCAGCTCCTCCAAGTTTGGCATTTGAGGAGACCGACTTGACCCTGTTTAATACCTCTCTATGTGAGTGTGAATAGTTCATTTAAAAGGCAGAAGAAACTTTAGGGTTAACTTACTGAGACCCTGATTATGTGTGTTTGTTTTGTAGGTTTCCCAGGTCAGCCTGGCACATCAGGTCAGCCAGGGCCTCAAGGGCGTCCTGGTTTTGATGGTTTACCAGGCACACCAGGTTTACCTGGTCAAAAAGTGAGTGTTTACGTTGTTCTTTTCAATTACTATTTGTATTATCAACAATACAGAGCTCGTTCTGGTACTAAGAAAAGTATAGTAGGCCAACTCCTCATCTGGGGTAATTTAGCATATATCCAGAGAAGGCCGGTATAATATTCTGCTCTCAATTGCTTAATTTAAAAACACTTAATTTATTGTACATTGACTTCTAATCTATATTATTTGCACCTTAAGGGTGACCCTGGAGTGAGTCTCCCGGGTCCTAAAGGATTACCAGGCCCACAGGGCCCAGCTGGCTTTCCTGGAGAAAAAGGAAATGCTGGTTTGCCTGGCTTACGAGGAGAGCAAGGATTTCCAGGTGTACCTGGTCAGCCAGGAATCAAAGGTAATTTTAAAAAAATCAAAATTATAGCTCATTAGTATAAAGTATCAGGGGATAGCTGTGTTAGTCTGTATCCACAAAAACCACAAGGAGTCCAGTGGCACCTTAAAGACTAACGGATTTATTTGGGCATAAGCTTATGCCCAAATAAATCCGTTAGTCTTTAAGGTGCCACCAGACTCCTTGTAGTTCATTAGTAGTAACATTTTTTACAATTTTTAAAAATAAATCTTAATGGTTGAAATTCACATCTGTGCAAAAAGTCAGCAAAAGACCCGTGCACCACTTAAACTTCCAGATATAATGTCCATTTCCCTTCCCTCTCTGCCTCCTTCCTGCCCACCTGGCTGTGCAGCCCTTCCTCTCCCCATTGCTTTTGGAACAGCCATGAAGAAAACGCTAATGACTTTAAATGATGTGTAGGCCTTCTGCCGGCCCTTTGCACGATTGGGGAGAATGTCGCGCAAAGTGCCTGTCTACTATCTGCCCCAAGGAAGCCAAAAAGGTAATATGGCAAAATAATTGGCTTATGCTTTATTTTTCCCTGTAGGTGACCCAGGTTCAGCTGGATTACCAGGTTCTCAAGGTGCCCCAGGTGTGCCAGGAATAGGCCCTCCAGGGCCTCCTGGACCTCCAGGAGGACCAGGGCCACAGGGACCAAAAGGTGATACAAAATACTTGCTGGTTTTGTGTGTTCTTCCTTTTTCATTTATATCTGGAATCAATTTTATGAATCGTATGGGCATTAATATGGGGGAAAGTGGTAGGCTGCTCTTATAATATTTTCCAGCCTTTTAAAAATGTAAACTCCATGGATAAGAATCTTTAGAAAACCAGAACATCATCAGGCTTCATCTCTGTGACCTAAAACTGAGAGTTGATGCGCAACTTCCTCACTAAATCTCTGCAGGCTGCACATACCAGCTGATGTAGCAGATTAAAAATAGAAATGGATTAGATTGAAACAGCACTTAGATTATGAGGATTTTTTCACTTTGTTTTCCTCTACTAATAAAGAAATGTGCTTTGTTTTCCACAAGATGCACATTTACAAAACATATTTGTACTTTATACTGTCATCTAATTAATAAAGTCCTATGTGCTCTATTAAGAGTTGGGGTTTTTTCCTTGTAGGATTTCCTGGAACAAAGGGAGAGAGGGGCTACCCAGGTATCCCAGGACTAGATATGCCAGGACCAAAAGGAGATAAGGGTACCCCTGGCCAGAGTGGGCTACCAGGTCTGGTAGGTTTACCTGGTGTACCTGGTCCACAAGGAAAAGGTGGACTTCCAGGCTTTCCAGGTATGCATTTTTGCTTTCAGAAAATTAATCATTTTGTTTTTTTGACTGTTTCAAATACCAATAGTAAATTAAAGATCTGTTTTTTTAAGTAAGCAAAACAAATTAAGAATAGTCTGTGGAGAAAACAAGATCTATCTTTTTTTTATTAAATCATAGTTGTGTGAAATTCTGTGTCATTATGCCACTTAGTTGTATGCCTTTCATTGCAGTTAGGGTTTGATTCCGGAAGATTCTGAGTACTCAGGCTCTGATCCAGCAAAACACTTAAGCACATGCTTAACTCTAAGCATCTCCTTAAGTGTTCTGGTGGATCAGAATTTGATAGCTTTCAAGGTCAAGCCCTTAATTTGTGGCTAAGTATCCACCTTTAAAAAACAAAAGATACTGCTGTTCTTCTGTCAGACTCATCCCTGATGTTTAGGCAGTGTTTGATCTCAGTAAAACAAGTATTAACCTGGAGCAATTGTATTGTAATTCCAGCTGAGATTATCATCTGACCCTGCATCTCATTACTTTGGAATTTTAAGGAACTGTCAAGAATTCTCTATTTTGGATTGATCTTGATTCTCTACTTTTCATCTATTTTTTTTTTTTTACTGTTTCTTTCTCTATCAATTTGGTTCTGAGATGTGATTACTAATTTAACTGCCTCACTGCAAACTATTTTAATAGCCTACTCGTCTTGCCATGAATATGATATTATATATAAAACACACTTGGCAAACAAACTGACAGGACAGAGCCCATAGCTCTGGGTTAGCTTATTTTGGGCGGGATGGATGGGATTTAAATATTTCAGGTGGGCTCAGTCATAAGTTTGAAAATAAAATACAATAAAAGATTCTGGGAATCCTGTGCTAACAATTTTTAAAAATCCAATTGTATTTCTTGACCAAATTGCTCTGTTTTTTATATATATAAGTGGCATTTGATAAGGTATTATACTTGGATGATTAGGTTTTGTTTTCTGAGACATAAGGAACATGTGTTGTTTACTAGACATATTACTTTACTAAATTTTTATTAATGATTAATATAATACTGACAGTACAAATTATTTTTTTACATATGTATTAAAAGAGAGGGTGACAAATACAATAAGTAATGGAATATAAAGTTGAGACAATATAGTTCAGGAATTATATAAGACTATACAATTGTTAAACAAATTATATGTTTTTTTTTAAATTAGTTCATCCCATTTGACTTATCTTTTTTTTCAAGAGTTCAGTTCCTAATGTAATACAGGCAGTAAGTCATTCACTTTCTGTTACTTATTTTATTTTAGTCAATTACATTTCTATTAAATATTATTTTGCTTTGGTTTCAGGCATCAAAGGAGAAATGGGAGTTATGGGAACCCCTGGAATCCCAGGTGCTCCTGGGCCATTAGGAAATCCAGGATTACAGGGTGAAAAAGGTAGGAATTTTTGACAAATGGAGATCTAGCAAGAAGTCATTAAAAAAGAGATTGCCTCTGATTAGAATGTGAATCTAAAGTCATTTGAAAAACTCACCATGGGTTTGGACGTTCAAGGAGGACAGAATATTGGAGTCAGGATCTGCATGTTATATTGAGTTCCTGTTTAGCATATTTACAATGTTAATGGAAGTTTAAAACTTTTATCTAAGATATGGTATAATCATGAGAGCACAGACACTGAGCCAGCGGCACCAGAACTGGGGGAGCCAAATGGCCATGGCTCTCCCACTTTTTGAAAGTTGATTGGCCTGGCCCCTCCTCTTTTCACCCAGTGCCCGGTCCCCTGCCACTCTTCTTTCCCCCAAGACCCGCCCCCAGTCAGGACAGAAGCTGGAGCCAGGCTGGGGTAAGAGCCGCGTAGGCAGCTACGGGGAGCCACAGACCCTCCACCTGCCCTGAGTGGGGTGTCTAGGGGGCAAGGACATGGGCTGGGGGCTGCTCTCAGTCCCTCCCAATCCCAGGCAGGTGGAGGGGCCCGGGCTGTCTGGACAGGCTTCAGCTTCACCAGGATGTGGGGCCACAGGGGTGGGGCCACATAGGGGGGTGGGCCCTTTTACATGCCCTCCCCCACTTTTAGGAAGATTCCATCACCCCTGCACTGAGCCACTGAGAGCACGGAGTCTAAATGTATTATAGACACTGATTTATTAAGCTCAGTTTTCAACCATAATAGGCCATTCCTGTCCTAAAATACTTAAATTGGCACCTCAGCACGAATATGCATGAGTCTGAACATCTATTTATGGAGTAGATGCCCTAGACCTTTACGTAAAACTTCACAAGAAATGAATAGGTTTTATAGAAATTTTAAATTTGTAAAAAAGTGGCAGGAGTCTGTTAGCAGGTATTAGAACCCTGCAGGGAGCTGCTGATTGGTTTCTGCTGACTCACTGTTGAAGACATGGCTCATTAACTCTACCCTTGATAAAAGGCAGGTGGGAGCCAGAGACAGGGGCTGAGAATTCCTAAAGAGGAACCCCAGGGCATGACCACACTAAGAAAATAAGTGTATTTATGACATGCGTTAACAGGTCAAGATAAAACTCCACCACTATGGTTTACCATGACCAGCTAACACATGTTAGAAGTGCAACTGTCTTGGCTACGCTATGATTTTAACATGTTAAAAATACATCTTTTATTTTCCTAGTGAAGACAAGGCCTTGGAAATAGCCATGTCTGGGGAGTAGGTATGGACTGAAGTGTATGTTGTTTTGATTTGAGTGGCCTTGTTAGCAAAGCTGGACACCAAGAATAGGATGCACTAATCCAGAGGTTTTTTTCCATGCAAGAGCAGGGTAAGGTCCAGCCAGATCAGGGAGGATTCAAGAGAAATTACTCTAAAAGATATAGAATTTAAAGGAGAGTTAAATCCTTCCTGTGTGTTGTTTTAGCCATCCCATAGGATTCTATCATTAAATTTTCCTAGGTGGGTTTAAAAAAAATGTAGAAAGATTGTCATTAAATTCTGTAATTTGGGGGTGTTACAATAAGGTGCCCCCATTTGAAAATTGGGCACATTGTATCTGATGGAGGGGCAGGAGAGGGAATGACAATAACAGAAGCTTCCTTCCAACCCCAAACTCATTCTGCTGGGACAAGGTAGGTGAAAAAGTGGGAGGGCCACACCACCTGAAAGGTGCAGTGATTTAAACATCCTTCCAGGCCACTTCCTTAGGCCGGGCTGCTGTGGAGCCTGGTCATAAATTAAAGCAGCTTTCTGGTTGGCAGAACTCAACCTCCCTTGCAACACACTACCCTCATGGGAACATGGAGTAAAAAATGCCCCATCCTGTCCCTGTGGAGGTAAATCAGCTCCACTGACCTTGGTACACTTAGCTCACAGTTTGATTTAGTAATTACTTTGTTTTGCACATATCTGTCACACATCATACGTTACTGTGGTGTTCTATCTGGTATTCTCTCACTGCAGGTACTCCAGGTTTTCCGGGTACGTCAGGGCCACGAGGTGATACTGGTTTAAAAGGGAGTAAAGGTGAAGTAGGTCTACCAGGAGAACCAGGAATCATAAATGAAACAGACATGGAAAATATGAAAGGCCAAAAGGGAGACCCAGGAGAAAAAGGTAAACTTTTATCTTTACATTTGGATAATACTGATCTTTATCTATTATGTGTTAACGGTTATGCTTAGTTAAAGGTGATGCTTGGTATTTCCCCTCTGTTACATCTTGATTTTAGAAAGCCAGCTTTCAAAAATCAAAATCTAGGAGCTTCACATAGCCAACTAAATATTTATCTCCAAGTTTATTCAACACTCCCTACGGAAAGGTGTCATTCTGGTATACAGTGGCAAATTTAAAAGTTTTGTACTGGTTTGCGGGAAATCAGTGGTTCTACCAATCATTTTTCTCATTTGAAGCACATCCTTAGGAGAAAAAAGTATTTCTTGAATCAGCAGAATCTCTCACAACAGAAGAAACATTTCAAGTGTATCCACAGTAACCACAATAGCTGGTCAGAAAATTTAAACCTTTTGTTCTTGAAAAATATTGAACCCTCAAAGTTGTTTTCCTTTCGAAAGTTTTGAAACAGACCCAATTTTTTGCTGTTTTTTAATGCATCTTTTTTTGTAAATGATTATTGACATTTTTGGTTTTAATGCTAATCCATTTTTTTGAAAATTAAAACTTTCAGTTATCTTTTCAGTTGGGTAAAAGGCACCATATTTTTTTTTAATAATGAAATCTTTCAACAATGTTCATTGAAAAAATTCAATTTCAAACTAAAGCCATTTTTCAACAAAGCTTCTTGTTTTAAAAATTTCAGTAGCTACTCTCCAGCACTCAGATTCCTTATTAAGACTAATTTATTGTATGATGCTAACAAGAAGTGAATCAACTAACAAAATATAAAGGTAAAAAAATCTAATTCACAGTGACCCTTTCCTCTGGGTTTCTCTATATGTACTGTCTTCTCCGTTTCTCTCTAAGATTGTCAGTTCCTTTGGAACTGTCTTCATTTTGTGTCTTGCAAAACGAAATGGTGCACAGGATAGTGGCCATGGCTTAGAAGCAGAGGCACTATACTTATGTATGGACAATAGCATAAGAGGGCTCTTAGACAAAGGTCAAAAGTTACGTAAATCAAGATAGCAGGGGCTTTCACATTTGAGCCAACACAGAGGTCACTCAAACAGCCTCTTGTTCACAGACAGACCCCACAGTTACCTGCTTAGACAGCAAAATAGTCACCTCAGTCATTCATGTTGCAACCTGACACTGTCTGGTGTCTCATTTCACATTAATATAATTAATAATAGGATACTAGCTTTCTGCTAGATGTCTCAAATACATTTATCCATTCTGAATGTATTATGTTACTTTGCATGCTCTTTTTGAAGATATATCTTGCCACATATGTTACAGAAGAAACCCAATACTGTGATTGTGTGCACTAACAACAAAGCTGATTTTGCTTACATACACGTAGCTGGTGTGCTAGATAACTCTTACAATGTTACCGCACTACATCTGAAGTTTGAATTCATCCATTTCCTTGCTTAGTAGAGAGAAATGACAACTGTGAAGATTCTCGCAATGCAGGATTTGCCTATTACTTTACATGTGAGAGTAAAATTAATGAAATAATTGAAAATTAGTTTTAGTTTTTTTGGTATCCAGGACAAGAAGGACCAATAGGAGAAAAGGGAAAAACAGGGGATTATGGTGTACCAGGAATGCCAGGGAAGGATGGTGAACCTGGCTTCCCAGGACTTCCAGGTATGTTTGCAGCTTTTAATAAATGTAACTAGCACAGATTTTTGTAATCCTTGTTAACTAATGGAACTTGTAATACTTTTCATTGTTCGTAGGACCAAAAGGTGATCAAGGCCCTCCAGGATACCCAGGTGACCCAGGATTTCCAGGACAAAAAGGGTCAATTGGAGAAATGGGTTTGCCAGGTACCACATGGTGTGAACTTAGCTTGTTGAGATATCACCCTCACAAAGATATCTGTCAAAAGTGACTGGTCAAAATAGTGAAGGAAACACAGATCTTAAAATGTTTAGGGATAGATTGAGCCTTTAACCAACAGCTGTGTCACCACAGGAGAGATGCCCAGAAAGGAATTGTGACTGAGTCCTCCTCCTTACTTCAGAGGGCAATAACTTCCCTCAGCTGGCTGCAGGTTACATCCCACCTCATACTGCCTCAGCTCTGCTGGCGAACAGTTTGGAGTGGTGCGACAGTCCAGGCTCTACTCACTGATTACTCAGCACTGTGGCACACTACTCCTGTTCTCCTTCTCTGCCTGGAATTGATGTGGAAAGGCTCCACATGGTGTAGGGAACTTATTGCCCCTTGTGCGCCTGTGTCTGGCCACATTCTGACCCTTGAAATGCTGAAGTTAAAAATAATTATTGTTAGTGCTCAGTCAAAGAAGATTTTCTTGTTAAACTATGTTCTTCTTGGAGTGATCGTTCATATCAATTCCAGTTAGATGTGTGCGTGCACCGTGTGCACAGATGTCGGAAACTTTTTCGCTAGTAGCTACCCATCGGACTGGTTGGGGAGCCCATGGAGGGGCACCGATATGGTGATCTAATAAGACCCTTCCAGCCCGACCCCCCTTCAGTTCTTTCTTGCTGCCCGTAACTGTTGTTGGAACAGTGGTCTCTTGTTTCATCAAGTGCTCCACTTATCCCTAGCTTATCTTATCTTGATTGTCGATTAATTGTTATTAGTTAGTGGTAAGTGTTTCCTATTGTATTAAGCGTTGTCTAGTAGTTGAGAGCAGTCCCGTCAACGACTGCCCTGCAGGGATCTGGGGCATGCTGTCCCAGGGCTTCAAGCCATGCAACTCTTGCAACAAGCCCATGCCTATGGGCGACCCTGACGATTCGCGTTTCAGGTGTCTGGACTCTAACCAGGCCTCTATGCAGGACAAGGCCGCCAGGCCCAGATCTGCTCATCCTAGCCCTGCACAAGGGACAGTGCAAGTGGAAGAGATCACATTACCTTCCACACTGGATACCTTCCAGGCCACCAGAGGGCCCATTGAAATGACGACTCCAGTGCCTCTGGCCCCAGCACCGGCCCCAACCCGAGTCCCGGTACCGTCCAAGGGTGAACCTGCGATGTTTAGAATGGCAGCCCTCAGACCAGCATCTCCACGCCGCTCGGAGTCCTGGCACCACCACAGGTACCAGTCTGACTCACGGCACCAGTTAGACTTGCGGCGCTGGTCTCACAGTCCCAATCCTCAGAGCCGTTCCCGCTTGAGGTTGCAATCCACTGCTGGATCATGGTCCCGCTACGATCCAGGTCATGATCAGCGACCTTCGGCACCATTTGGACCGAAGCAGAGTGGAACTCCGATCTCCGCGTCAGCTGTCGCCACGACACCGGCCTGTGGCCTGCCACTGCTCTCCATCGCGGCACCACGCTCCATCGTGGCACCGCTCATCAGCTCGGCGCTGCTCATCATCGCGGCACCGTTCATCAGTGTGGCACCGTTCACCAGCGTGGCACCACTCTTCATCGTGGCACCGCTCTACTGCCTGGCACCGCTCTTCATTGCAGCACCAGTCGTGGTCACGATCAGCCTCCTGGCACTGATCACCACATGACCCACGCCTGCCAAGGGACTCGGTGCCCCCTTTGCTTCACTCGTGCACTGCTCCTCCTTGGCCATCACAATCTTGGTCCCCTTCTGGCAGGTCGGAGAGAGCTTCAGGGTTCTCGGACATTCCCCAGTCGGGCCCGGGGAGCCTTGGCAAAGATCCCCCAGCACCCAACTGGCAGCCCCAGTGGCAATTTTGGACTCCCTGGGCATATCACTAGGCCCAGGGCGCCCATACAGTTGCCCAACCACCATCAGGATTGAACACCTGGCCCCCTGAGGCGACCGTCAGTCGCCCCCCTCCAGACCCGGACCAACCTGCGGAGCCAGCGCTCGTAGTAGGAGCTACCCCAGGCTCCCAGGAGAAACCACCCATGCCTGACCAGGTGACTGTCTCCGCATCGGCCCTTCCAGTGGAGTCATCTTTGTCCTCCCCTGATGAGGCTGTGACTGGCACGTCAACGTCTGGTTCACCCCCGATGGACTTCAGCGTCTTTCAAAAACTGTTGAGGCGCATGGCCCTCAATATAAACCTCCAAATTGAGGAGGTGGTGGAGGAGGAGGATCCTATGGTGGACATTCTAGGCTCAGAGGGGCCTTCCAGGGAGGCCCTCCCATGAATAAAACCATTCAGAACAATGCCAAGTCTCTCTGGCAACCCCGGATTCCATCCCTCCCACAGCTAAGGGGGTAAAAAGAAAGTACTTTGTCCCCACCAGGGGTTATGAATGCCTTTTTACCCACCCTACCCCACGCTTGCTTGTGGTGGACGTGGTGAATGCCAAGGAAAGGCAGGACTAGCAAGGGCCTGCGCCCAAGTCAAAGGATGCTAAGCGTCTGGACCTTTTTGGGAGAAAAATTTATTCTGCTGGGGGTCTCTCGCTAGCGATCCTCAGTAGGTACAATTTTAACTCTTGGTCTGCGGTCCTCAAATTTCAAGATCTTCTCCCAGCAGAGGCTCGTACAGAACTGGGGTCCATTGCTGAGGAGGGTAAATTGGTTGCTCGGACCTCCCTCCAAGGTTCCTTCAATGCTGTGGATGCAACTGCACGCACTCTGGCCTCAGGTATCGCCATGCAGCGGAACGCCTGGCTTCAGTCTTCAGGCCTCCTGCCCAAGGTTCAGCACACTATCCAGGACCTCCCCTTTGATGGCCAGGGCTTGTTTGCAGAACAAAGTGATTCCTGCCTGCATACCTTAAAGCGGTGGTCCCCAACCTTTTCGTCTGGCGGGCTCCAAACGAAGGACCATGGCGGTGGCGGAGCATCAGTCAAAATGCTGCTGAATTTCTGTGGCATTTCGGTGGTGATGCCTCTCGATGACGCCACTTGCCGCAGACAAGCGATGTCATCAAGAGGCGTCGTCACCGAAACGCCGCAGAAATTTGGCGGCATTTCGGTGGATGCTCCACCACCAGCTAGGAGGCGGGCGCATTTAGATGGCGCCCACGGGCACCACGTTGGGGACCCCTGCCTTAAAGGACACGAGGAATACTATTAAATCCTGAGGTATGCATACCCCGGCTAACCAAAGGAAGCCATTTAAACCACAGACCACCCAGCAACGCCCTTTCCCTCCTAGACCGAGGCAGCACTTTTCTCGTCAAAGAAGTAGATACTCTTGATGTAGACCGTCTTGCCCCCTCTCTGGGCAAGGTCAAAGACAGTGTAAGCCACCCCCGGGCCTAAGTGCCCATTTTGAAGGTGTGCCAGAAGACGGAATACCAGCTCTTACCCCGGACAGTTATCCCTTTCTCAATGTCTATCCCATTTCTACCATGCCTGGTCCCGTATCACATCGGACCGTTGGGTCCTCCGCACGGTGCAGACGGGATATTCCATCCATTTCCATACCATCCCGCCCTCCCGCCCTCCTTCCCTGTCCCTCTTCAGGGACCCTTCTCACGAGCAACTCCTCATCCAGGAGGTTCAACCCCTCCTTGCCCTAGGGGCAGTGGAGGAAGGAGCTCAGGGGCAAGGGTTTCTACTCCTGTTATTTCCTTGTCCCCAAGGCAAAGGGAGGCCTAAGACCTATTCTGCACCTCAGGGAGCTCAACAAGTACATGGTCAACCTGAAGTTCCGTATGGTCTCCCTAGTCACTATCATTCCCTCACTGGATCCGGGAGACTAGTATGCCGCCCTCGATATGAAAGACCCGTACTTTCACATTTCAGTTATCCCCCCTCACAGACGTTTCCTCCGCTTCATGGTGAGAAAGCTGCACTATCATTTCTCAGCCCTCCCATTCGGCTTCTGCACAGCCCTCTCCGACTTTACCAAGTGCATGGCAGTTGTGGCAGTCTTTCTTCGCCGACACCACGTGCACATCTTCCCGTACCTCGATGACTGGCTTATATGGGGCTTATGTCCAGTCTCAGGTACATCTAATCACGGACACGTTCACTTGCTTGGGTATGATGGTAAACGTCAGCAAATCCATCCTCTTACCTACTCAAACAATAAAGTTAATAGGTGTGTAATGGTATTCTGTCCCCACTCTGAACCTTAGCATCCAAAAGATGGGGTACCAGCATGAATCCCCCTAAGCTTAATTACCAGCTTAGACCTTGTAGTGCTGCCACCAACCAGGACTTGGAGTGCCTGGTATACTCTGGTCTCCGCAAAACCTTCCCTGGGGACCCCAAGACCCAGATCCCCTGGATCTTGACACAAGGAAAGTAAACCTTTTTCTTCACCATTGTCTCTCCCAAGCTTCCCCTCCCTGGATTACCCTGGAAGATCACTGTGATTCAAACTTCTTGAATCTTAAAACACAAAGGAATTCTACCTCCACCCCCTCCCTTCTCCCACCAATTCCCTGGTGAGTACAGACTCAATACCTTAGAGCCTTAACAAAGGGGAAAAAATCAATTAGGTCTTTTAAAAGAAAAAAACTTGTAATAAAAGAATTAAAAAATAAAATTTATCTCTGTAAATCAAAATAAAATATTACAGGGTCTTTCAGCTTATAGACACTAGAGAGAAGCCTCCCCCCAGCAAAATACAATTTAAAATACTTCCAGCAAACTACACATTTGCAAATACAGAAAACAATCACAAGACTATAACCGCCTTTGCTACTTAATACTCACTATTCTGAATATATAAGAAACTAGGAAGAAACCTGGTTGCACATCCGGTCACTTTCAGGACCCAGAGAGAACAAAACAAAACCCAAAAAACACAAACAAAGGCTTCCCTCCACCGACATTTGAAAGTATCTTGTCTCCTGATTGGTCCTCTGGTCAGGTGTTCCAGGTTCACTGTTTGTTAACCCCTTACAGGTAAAAGAGACATTAACCCTTAACTATCTGTTTATAACAAGGTGCAGTCCTGGAAGCAAACCAAGCGAGGGCTTTCCTTCTGGAAGCATGGTGCTTGGCTATAACAGGCATAATTACCAGCTTCTGCAAGTTTCCCACCACCACAGCAAGGCAGTGCCTCAGGTTGCTGGGTCACATGTCGTCCTGTACGTACATGGTGCAGCATGCCAGACTAAGACTCAGGCCGCTACAGACATGGTTGGCTTCAACCTACTGACCTGGATGCGACAGTCTAGAAATGGTCCTCACGGTCCAGAAGTGCACACTCGACTCCCTACAATGGTGGCTGGATCCTTGGTTGGTGGGTACTGGGGTCCCATTCCATCCCCCCAACCCATCCTTACCCTGGTAACAGACGCATCTGCCCTGGGATGGAGGACCTGCCTCAGGAACCTGACAACGCAGGGCTTATGGCACAAGAGCAAGCTGTCATTGCACATCAACATCAAAGAGCTCAGGACGAATCGCCTTGCATGCCAAGCCTTTCTCCTCCGCTTGCAGAGCCACTGCGTAGCAATCCTAACAGACAACACCATGGCCATTTTCTACCTGAACAAGCAAGGCAGAGCCCTGTCATCGCCGCTCTGCCAAGAAGCCCTCCTTTTGTGGGACTTCTGCTTAGCCCCCTCCATCAATCTTCAAGCCTCGTATCTACTGGATGTCCAGAACATTCTGGCAGACAGCTTGAGCAAGCGTTTTCTTACTCACGAATGGTCGATACGTCCAGATATCATTCAATCCATTTTCTGCACCTGGGGGTTTCCCCGAGTCGACTTGTTCGCTTTGCAGTCCAACAGGAAGTGCCCAGCTTTCTGTTCTTTCTGGGGCCACAGTCCGAGCTCGATAGCAGATGCCCTCCAGATCATGTGGTTGAGTCAATTGCTTTATGCCTTCCCTCCATTCCTATTGGTACACAAGGTGCTCCTCAAGGTCCGCCGGGACAAGGCAGATGTCATTCTGGTAGCCCACAGATGTCATTCTGGTAGCCCCTGCCTGGCCGCATCAGTGTTAGTACCCGATCCTGCTGGACCTGTCAATCCAGGCTCCCCTGCATCTCCCTCTCAGCGCTGACCTCATCTCTCAGAACCACAGTCATCTTCTGCACCCGGACCTTCAGTCGCTCCACCTCACAGCCTGGAGGATCCGTGGCTAAACCAGGCTGAACGCACCTGTTCGGACTCGGTAAGGTGGGTGCTTCTTGAAAGTCGCAAGCCGTCAACCAGGCTTACCTCCGAAGCCAAGTGGAAAAAGTTTTCCAGCTGGTGTGCTCAGCAGCAGGTGCCCCCACTTCAGGCTCCAAATCCGTGCATCTTGGGCTACCTGATGTCCCTAAAGGACTAGCACCTAGCCTTTGGATCCCTTAAGGTCCACCTCACAACCATCTCTGCGTTTCACCCAGGCACGGCCGGGCACTCCGTGTTTGCACACCCGGTTATGCAGCGTTTCCTCAAAGGCCTGGAGAAAATCCATCCTCCAACGAAGCCACCCGTGCCTGCATGGGACCTTAACTTGGTCCTCTCTTGCCTTATGGACCCTCCTTTTGAGACGCTGGCCTCCTGCTCACTTCTCTCTCTCTCCTGGAAGGTCACCTTCCTAGTGGCCATCACTTCCACACGTCGGGTGTCCAAAGTACGTGTGAGCTGCCCTATACTGTCTTTCATAAAGATAAAGTTCAACTAAGACCTCACTCGGTCTTCCTACCGAAAGTGGTGTCCCGCTTCCATCTGAGCCAGGATATCTTCCTACCGGTTTTCTACCCAAAACCGCATGCTGACCTTTGGGAATAACGTCTCCATTCTCTTGTCGTTCGAAGGGCACTCACCTTCTATAGAGACCGAACAAAGCCCTTTCATAAAACAACCCAGTTGTTTGTCGCCATTGCGGAGTGGATGAAAAACGCCCCGATTTCCTCTCAGCGAATATCTTTGTGGATCACCGGGTGCATTTGTGCTTGCTATAACCTGACAGACGTCCCTCCGCCTGCTGTTACGGCTCACTCCACAAGAGCTCAGGCGTCATCAGCTGCCTTCCTGGCACACATTCCTCTCCAGGAAATCTGCAGGGCTGCCACATGGGCCTCACACCTTCACGTCCCACTATGCCATCGTTCGGCACTCTTGGGATGATGCGGCCTTTGGCAGAGCAATTCTTCAATCTGCAGTTCCTTGACTCCAACCCCACCTCCGAGGTAAGGCTTGGGAGTCACCTAACTGGAACTGATATGAGCAATCACTCAAAAAAGAAAAAGCAGTTACTCACCTTTCTGTAACTGTTGTTCTTCAAGATGTGTTGCTCATATCTATTCCATTCCCCCACACCTTCCCCTCTGTCAGAGTAGCTGGCAAGAAGGAACTGAAGGGGGGGTCGGGCCGGCAGGGTCTTATATAGATTGCCATACCGGCACCACTCCAGGGGCTCCCCAGATGGCCCGACGGGTAGCTGCTAGGGAAAAAGTTTCCAACATCCGTGCATGCGGCGCGCACACACACCTAACTGGAATAGATATGAGCAACACATCTCGAAGAACAACAGTTACAGAAAGGTGAGTAACCATTTTTTATTTGCATAGATTGGATAACAGAGAGGATGCTGTCCTTTCACCACTGGTTTAAAGTGACCAAGGCTATGTCTACGCTTATGGTAGAGCGTAGAGTACATACTTTGCATGCCCCTTTCACATGGGTATAAATAACAGTGTAGACAGTGAGGCACCGCTTAGGATATGTATGTACCCTGCACAGCTCTCTACACACCAAAGCAGTGCCACCCCCATCTACACTGCTATTTTTAGCAGTGTAATGTCCCATGCTGGAGCCTTTCCTCATTGCAGTGAAAGACTCCTGCAGTGGGGAAAGGCTCCAGCAGCTCTCCACTGCTGGAGCCTTTTTCCGCCATAGGGAACTGCCAGAGCCTTTCTCTGGCACAGGGGAAAGATTTCTCTGGTAGTGAAAAATTCTGGTATAAATGAAGCAGCAGGGAAAGACTCTGGCAGTTCCTTGCCACTGGAGTCTTTCCCTGCTGCCAAAGCCTTTCACTGCCACGTGTAACTGCACACCACAGCATGGATGCAGCCTGCTTTTCACTCTGATGTGTGGCTACATATACACTATGCTGTGTCTTGCCACAGGGCACAAAAGAAATTGCCATCTGACTTTCATTCAGTGTCCTTTGTGAAAAGAGTTGGTTGTCTGAGTTCAGGTTTTAGTGGATAAGTAGATGGCTACATCATAGTCTGCACTATTTTGGGGACTCTGAACAATATTAAAACAAATTCCTAAATTCTGCATTCAAATCTCAGATCTTTGTATGAGGACAAACACTTCAGTACAATTACTTGTTTCAGGATCACAGGTGTAGGATTTGCACATACAATTCAGGCAGCCAGTTTTGAAAATGTTATGTATCTTTGTTATAGATTTTGTCATAAAGTTGGAATGCATCCACTTGTGATAGAAATGTGGTGTCCTGGTGACAGTCTCTATTTTTTTAAAATAGAGGAATAGGAGGAATGCATCTTAACAGGGAATCTTATCTCAGTTAAAATTGGCTATTTGTTAGTTTATACCTAACATATTTAAGAAATCAAAGAAAAAAAGATTGGAGGCCAAAAAATCAGTAACATCAAGGCTAGCTAATTTGTCATCCAATTTCTATTGTCATAGATTATTTAGATTAATTTTAATTGTCAGTCAAAACTGGCCTTTGAGATCGAGCAAGAGAAAGAAAAGGGGGTTCACACTGCATGCTCTCTGGTTCTTATTGGCCCAGTTCTACATTTTCTCATATTTAGGAGCACATTATCACCTCAGTAGGCCAGTCAGCCTCTCAGAGGCAGACTCTTTTAGTGACTAAGTTGCTGCTTAGATAACCTGGAAATCATTCTGGTTCCATTGATGAGATAGGTATATTACATGTTGTATTTGTCGGTTGCACTTTATGGAAGCCTGAATATTTTTTTGCATTTGGTTGTGCGCATGGCTAAATCATAGGCACACTTCTGAACATTTATGTATAATAAAACAGGGAAAATACCAAAAACAATTCACTTTCTTAGATGGCTAGGTTCTTGTTTATCTCTGTTTACTAGACAGTACAGCAATTCACTCGTTTTCTAGTTCTAACATCCACAGTCTTTTTAAGGTAATATCTCAATAACAGATTTTTGTCTTTATTGCTGGGGTGCTACAGATTTAATATACTTTTTATTTTATTGTTAGGAACACCTGGAGAAAAAGGTGTACCAGGTGTGCCAGGCTCACCAGGTGTACCAGGGTACCCTGGATTACAAGGTGCAAAAGGAGACAAAGGAGAGTCGGGTATTCCAGGGGTTGGCATTCCAGGTTCTCCGGGTGATAAGGTATTTACAATCTCAAAAATGAATTGTCTCATTTCTAATAAGTGCCTCAAAAGATTCATTGTTCATAAGTTATTCTGTTAGATTTCTATTTTAACATCTGAGTGGAAAGAGAGAGAGAGAGAGAGAGAGAGAGAGAGTGTGTGTGTGTGTGTGTGTGTGTGAAAGAGAGTCCTGGCGGTTACGGACATGGGAGTCATGGGTTCAAGTTCCTGCTCTACTATGGACTTCCTGTATGACCTTGGGCAACTCACTAACCTCTCTGTGTCTCAGTTCCCCATCTATAAAATGGGTCTAAACTTGAGGTGGCTGGCAGTCTAGGTGCCAAAGCCAAAGAAACCAACAGAAGTCAACCCTACCCAACCTTGGCATTGGAAACAGGAAATGATGTGTGTGTGTGTGTAATGTGTGTGTGTGTATGAAGGGCCTCATATACTCCATAGCACAATGGTACCAAATTTTGCGGCAGTGTTGATTTATTCTAACTCCATAAAATAAAATAATTTACATCAGTAAAAATGAAAGAAACAAACTCTTAAAAAATGACTGAGAAGGTGCAAAACACACTAAAGAAACTCCCTGACTTACTTGCGTAAGTCAAATTTTGCAAAAGTCGGGAACGTATCTCCGACAATTGTAAAAAAAAAAAAAAAAAAAAAAAGCTTACAGAACTTATGGAACTTTTTCCATAAATGTGGATTACTGTAAGTTGGGTTTGTGTAGCCCGAGGAGAGGCTGTATATTAAAACATATCCTGATTTCCCTTCCTTACAGGCATTCGAGGAGGTTAAATACATTAAAAGGTTGTGAGCTGTTCAGATAATTTAGTAAAGAGCACCATATACATGCCATAGATGGACTTAAATTCACACTCCACATATTCTGAAAGGGGTTCTGTTGTTGGTTCACAAGACTTTTTGAAGGCAAATATTTAGAGTATCCTTTGAACTTTGGAGTAAAAATTATAAAATTAAACCCTGCGTATTTAATAGCAAACAAAGAATTTTGATAATCTGGACTTTGGTGACTAAATGCATGTGCACTAAAGAAGTTATGTGAGTAACTTGTAGAAAATTGCAGTCTTTATCACTGGAAGAAAAAAAGATAAAAGGCCCCCAATTAAGTGTATAAGAAGGCTTCTAGTCATCTGTGCACTACATAAATAGAATGAATTAAGATAATTATGTGTTTGTGAGCCTACAGGCTTCACTGAATTTAGTCCTAAATAAAGAGGATGAAATTCTTTAATGTGATGGTGGATATAATGGGGGGAAATTATGTAATATTGCAGAACGTGATTAGCCATTTTACCACATCCTAAGTGTGTGGCTTTTATTGTTTGCTTTTTTTTCCCATAGGGAGAAGAAGGAAGGCCAGGTGTTCCAGGCTTCCCTGGTGAAAAAGGTGAAAAGGGTAGCACAGGAATTCCAGGAATGCCTGGTCATCCAGGTCCCAAAGGATTACCTGGCATTGCAGGATATCCAGGCAAGTCCTAAAAACATTTAATGTAAAACTAACAAGAACAAATGTACAGTCAGTGAATCAAATCCTCTTGCTTTCTTTAGGCAGCCCAGGTAGCCAGGGAGAAAAGGGTGAAAAAGGACTCTCTGGTTTGGATGGCATTCCAGGTTTAAAAGGAGAAGCAGGTAAAGAATCCACTTCATTTTTAAAAAGCACCATTTCAAGTGTGCTTTCTACTCTAAAAAGTGACTGAACATGGTATTGTGGGCTTCTATATTTATTTTGCCTCAAAGATTCCTACTCACATTTGTTCATTTTACAAGTGAAAAATTTGGAGGGGGAGGGGCATTGCAAGACAAAACCAATCATTTTAAGATGGAGGGGACTGGTTCTTTAAAGCTGTTTGTAGGACAGTTTTTCTTCAGTACCATTGTTGCTACCATCATTGTTACCAATTGCACTTAAAATCCCTCACATTGACCTTTAGGGCCTGATCTCCACTATGTTACATTGGCGTAATGTCACTGGGGTAAAACTAGTATGCTACAGTCAAAGTGGAGAGTCAGGCTATATAGGGTAATTGTATGAATTCTCATGGCCCAGTTTTGTTTCTGCAGGACATAAGCACCTGATATTCAATGGGTGATACTGAGGGAGAAGACTCAAGCTCTTACTGGAGTTTCTTATACTTTAGTCTTAGCTGGGTTCACAACTATGGCCATGTCTACATCTAAAATTTTGCAGCGCTGGTTGTTACAGCTGTATTAGTACAGCTGTATAGGGCCAGCGCTGCAGAGTGGCCACACTTACAGCAACCAGCGCTGCAAGTGGTGTTAGATGTGGCCACACTGCAGCGCTGTTGGGCGGCTTCAAGGGGGGTTCGGGGAACGAGAGAGCAAACCGGGAAAGGAGACCAGCTTCGCCGCGGTTTGCTCTCGCGTTCCCCGAACCCCCCTGCAAACCGCAGGGAAGGAGACCTGCTTGCTCGGGGTTCCGGGAACGAGAGAGCAAACCGGGAAAGGAGACCAGCTTCCCCGCGGTTTGCTCTCGCGTTCCCGGAACCACCCAGCAAACCTCAGGGAAGGAGACCTGCTTGCTCGGGGTTCCGGGAACGAGAGAGCAAACCGGGAAAGGAGACCAGCTTCGCCGCGGTTTGCTCTCGCGTTCCCCGAACCACCCTGCAAACCGCAGGGAAAGAGACCTGCTTGCTCGGGGTTCCGGGAACGAGAGAGCAAACCAGGAAAGGAGACCAGCTTCGCCGCGGTTTGCTCTCGCGTTCCCCGAACCACCCTGCAAACCGCAGGGAAAGAGACCTGCTTGCTCGGGGTTCCGGGAACGAGAGAGCAAACCGGGAAAGGAGACCAGCTTCGCCGCGGTTTGCTCTCGCGTTCCCCGAACCACCCTGCAAACCGCAGGGAACGAGACCTGCTTGCTCGGGTTCCGGGAACGCGAGAGCAAGCCGGGGAAGGAGACCAGCTTGATTACCAGAGGCTTCCTCCTTCCACGGAGGTCAAGAAAAGCGCTGGTAAGTGTCTACATTGGATTACCAGCGCTGGATCACCAGCGCTGGATCCTCTACACCCGAGACAAAACGGGAGTACGGCCAGCGCTGCAAACAGGGAGTTGCAGCGCTGGTGATGCCCTGCAGATGTGTACACCTTCAAAGTTGCAGCGCTGTAACTCCCTCACCAGCGCTGCAACTTTCTGATGTAGACAAGCCCTATTACTATAAGAAACTAAAACAGGGATCAGCAGCCTTTGGCATGCGGCCCGTCAGGGAAATCTGGTGGTGGGCTGGGACGGTTTGTTTACCTGCAGCGTCCACAGGTTTGGCCAATTGCAGCTCCCACTGGCCACGGTTCGCCATTCCAGGCCAATGGGGGCTGTGGGAAGCAGCGGCCAGCACATCCCTTGACCTGTGCCACTTCCCACAGCTACCATTTGACTTCAATGGGAGCAGCATCATAACGTAACCATAACATAACATAACCATTGAGAGAAAGATGTGTAAAAATCTGATGACTGGATTATAAAATGGCAATGAATGATTTTTCAGGTCAGCCTGGTTCTCAAGGTCCCTCTGGTGTCCCTGGACAGAAAGGTGAACAAGGTTATGATGGAATACCAGGTTCGCCTGGAGCAAAGGGTGATCCAGGTAAGCATCATGCCAGGTACCCTTCTTTTGTGTTAAAATGTACATATGTGTCAGATATTTATTACAGAAATGCACAGGAAGTGTCTGATTGCACAGTCAAATAAGATGGAGGACCATGTAGTTTTTAAGTACTTACATTGGGAGGATTATATACTGAAGTTTGTATAATGCCTTGCAAACTACTATAAAGCTGGTGATTTGGACAGAAAATTTCTTAGGAAATTGGTAGGTCTGGTCTCAATACTGACATTTTCCCCCAAAGAAATTTGCAACAATAATCTTTGTTTGAAATATTTCAGTAAAACAAATTGTTGGTTTTTCATGACGAAGTTTTGAGCTGATTTGTAATGAAAACTTTTACTTCAAACAAACATAAAATGTCATTTTGGTTTTTAAAACCAAAATATGTAAACAACATTTAGTCTATATGAAACAAAAAAATTGTTTCAAAATTTCTGTGGGAAAAACTCATGTTTTCATCAGGATCAAGAATATCTCCTCTTAACTCCCATTGACATACGTACAAGGACTGCAGCATCAGACCCCTAAAGTGGGCATGGATATTTAAATCCAACAGAATGTTATATTCTTCACATGAGCATTCCTGAAAAGGTATAAATTGGAGGGGAAAGAACCATGTGTACAGTTAGTGCAGTTTGGACCAAATCTTGAGATCCTTACTCAAAATTTCAATAAAGTCAAAAGGGGTTTGCCTGAATAAGGACCTCACAATTTGGCTCTTTATGACTTAATGAGATGCAAAAAAAAAAAAAAAAAGAGACTGAGCACCCTGCACCAACCACCATCAACAAATTATACCTAAACTAACGAGCATTAGTTAGCCCTCACAGTAAGTAATCTTCTCTTAGTTCATGTAGCGCTAGGGAGTCCTGAACCAGCTCTGATGGAGATGAGCGCCTTTAGTTAGTTGCATAGTGCATCAGTGTTAGCTTGATAGAAAAACTTTTGCAAAATCTGGCAGTATTTTCAAGATTTGCTGTTTAGGAAATCTTTTCTCATAACCAATTTGCTGTGAAATTTTGGAGCTGTCTCATCCTTTCTTCATTATTGGTATGGTAGTGGTACATAGGGGCCTCATTCACAGATAGGGCCCCATTGTGCTAGACACAGTGAAATACATAACAGAAAGACAGTTCCTGCCCAGAAAACCTTGTGCATAAACCATTCACTTCCAAGTGCTGGTGTCTGTTTTTGTAATAAATATTAATTATGCATTAAATGTAACTACTGTCTTGTCTTACTTTTACTGCTGTAGGTATTCCAGGTAGAGGGCTTCCAGGATTTCCTGGTGCAAAAGGAGATAAAGGTAATATAAAATAAAAAAAGTTTTTAAAACTTAATTCTGTAGTTCAAACACATGTGCAACTGCATTCTCTTATGTACTCCACTATTTAAATCTGGAAGCAAAAACTTGAGGTGTCAATTATTAATTTTTGTTATAGTAGCAGCATCTTAGACATCAATTAGATATGCCCTGAATAAGTAAATATTCTTAGTGTGGAATTTACTGCCAGCTGTGTTGTGGTGAGAACTCCTTTATTTGTATTGCATGGAGTGCTTTTGAATTTGAAGTCCTTCTGTTTCCATACTAATTTTGTAAAAATCAAAGTCTAGCTATTTTTCCTTTCTTTTGCCATGTTATTTTACTTTATTGTACATATTTTCACTAGCCAATAAAATACATTGAGTGAGCAATGAAAGTTTTAAAATAAGCTTTAAATTACCTATTTATACAAACTTGGAAAAAAAGTCATATGTTTTAAATGTCGATCTTGGTAAATCTATCCTCTTCTTCTGAACTAAACCCTGTTATCCTTACCCAAGCAAAACTTCCATTGCATAGACACCAGTGGAATTGTGGCTGATTAAGGACTTTAGGATTTAGCTCATAAGAAGGTTTAGGTGTGAGTGCAGTGGATGAAGGTGGTGGAAGTGGGTGAGCAATAAGCCGCAAGCAATTTAGCTAGCCAGACCCTTCAGTTAAACTGACCATTTCTTTTACCTGTTTCATGAAGATCTGGTAGAGGATAATGAAATTTCCTAAAAGAATTTCATTGTAATCCAAATGTCTAAAGGAAGATAAATATTTACCATAGAAATAAAGGTTATCAGCCCATAATGATGCAATGATATCATACTTTGTCTAACTACTCTGGGGGCTGTTTTAAATCTTAGGTGCAAAAGGCGATGTGGGTTTTCCAGGATCCCCAGGAAGCCCGGGGATTCCTGGCTCAAAAGGAGAAGCAGGATTTGTTGGTCCACAAGGTCCTCCAGGCCAACCAGGCACTCCCGGACCACCAGGGAGATCAATGGAAGGTCCTAAAGGAGACAGAGGACCCCCAGGTCAACCTGGACTTTCAGGTAAGTTATTAAAAATCTATGAACTGTAAAATATCTAATATTTATGGTGATGATACGAGTTTATTATTTATTTTTATTACTAGTCGGTACTAAGGATATTAGTGATATCTCCTTTCTATTAATAATATAATTTCATATTGTTTTGTATTCAAGTCTTTATTATGTTTCTTACCCTTTTATAGATTTTTTTTTTAATATAAATTGAAATCTTCCTAGTTGTCCTGGAAAAGCATTCTCCCAATGGACAGATTTGCAGTGTATCCTAAAAGTGATCTGTCTTTGGGGTAGTTAAATCTCTCCTCTTAACTCATTCCATTCGTGAACCCCCTTGACCCAGAGCACTTTATCTGCAACTCCGACGTGCTTCATCTAGGGTTTTATTAGTGGCTTTGTACCAGAGAGTGCAGTCGTCTTTGGCAAGCCATAGATGGACGTACCATAGCTGATGCTGCTGGGTCCCAGCCTGATGATGTATTTGAAAATTGGGGATAAGGCCTTGAGTTGGCAGTGGAATTGGATTAGAAGCCAATGGCGAGTGTGGAACACAGGAGTGATTAGCTCATAGCACCATGGGTTGCCAAGTTCTGCATGAGCAGTAGCCTCTGCATTGCTTCTTTTTCTGCCCCAGATACAATGAATTACAGTAATTCAGTTTGGAGAAGATTAATATGTGGATCACTATTGCAGATCCTTGTCCAGAGAAAATGTGAAGCCTCCTAGCTTCAAATAGCCTAAGGAGAAATAAGGTATTTCTTGATCCTTTCTCAACCTGCTTCTCCAGTAGCAGTGGTGAGCTCAGCAGGACTCTAAAGCTCTGAAACTATTAGAACTGGAAACTGAACCATTGGATAAGTAGGTCCATGACCTAGCTAGCTGTTGAAGCATTCCTGCTCCTTACCAGCTTTACTTTGATCTTGCCCACCTTTAACTTGAACCACCTGGTCCTAATCCAAATACTGATGTCTTATAGAAAGCAAATTTGCCAAGAAACTTTTGCCCACCCCTCCATTGTAGGTCTACCAGGTCCAATGGGACCACCAGGATCTCCGGGCCTGGAAGGAGCCAAAGGAGAAAAAGGAAACACTGGCTGGCCTGGAGCACCTGGAAGACTTGGAATCAAAGGTGATCCGGGATTCCAAGGCATCCCTGTAAGTTACTTTAACTACCTTAGTGATTTCTCCAGTGTATCTCAGTAGCACATAGTGGTCATTTTAGTTCTTCCAATTAATGGATGTATTAATCAAATATATTTCTTTTTCAAACTAATAATACTTTATATCCAGAATGCTTTCAGACTCTCTGCTGACTGTGTAAAGTCTGTTTCAAAACATTTCAATTCTCTGTTTTAAGGGCTGCCTAACAATGAGCTAATGAACTTATTAGAACTTTGTAGGCAGAAAATAACACCATACAGACAACCAGCATATAGTTTACAGTGTATTAATGGTACAGTGTGGCTACAGCTCATCAATGAGTTGCAAAATAATTTATACTTCATTTTAAAGATTGCATATTTCACAGTAAATTGCATACTGAAAATATCTGAGCTATTTGGATAAGATATGAAACCTTTCGAATAAAGTAAGTGGGCTTTCTGTTCTGTCAATGATGAACTATAGCTGTTGATGTAGAAATTGAAACAAGTAAAGATATAAATACATTTTTGTCATATATCAGTCCTCTCCTCCCAGCTCCTAAAAAAATCCCTTCAATACTGCTGTGCATCTCCACCTACTAGAAAGAATGAGGTGAAAATCTCTGTCCACTAAAATCTACAAGGCTGTATACTAGGGATCTCAAATTCAAATTACCACGAGGGCCACATGGGGACTAGTACATTGGCCAGAGGGCCGCATCGCTGAAACCTTTTCATACAACGATACAAAAGTGTAGTCAAAAATGAAAAAAATGAAGAGTAATGTAGTATGCTATTAAAAGTCAATGTATTCACTTTTTTAAAACTGTAATGTGAAGGGAGGTTTTAATAAAATTTAACTCCTGTAACTATTCCTTATGTGGTCAGTCTCAAACACATGGCCTGTGGAGTTATTTCTTGCAGCCCGCCATAGTTGCCAACTCTCTGCTTCACTGTATAACCCTTTTCATTCCCCCTGGTCACAGCACAAAGTTGAGAGGAAAACTGAGGCTCGCCTAGGAATTATAAAAATGTTACAGAAAATTTCTACTTCGTCACAGACGCTGTCTAGTGTCCCAACAGAGAGACCCCTGGCCAATGGGATGGGGGACCTCTGGGTGCCCAGCACCCCTAACAAAGAGACCCCTGGGCAATGAGGGATGGTGCCCGGTGCCCCTAACTAACAGTACTTGGCAGTAACCCCACCAGCACCCCGCAGACCACTGTGGAGATGTAGACCTCTGACATGAACAGTGAGGAGGAGGGAGGGAGATGCGGTGGGGCGGGGCAATCTGGCTATGCCATGAGCCAGGACCTGTAGAGACTCTGCTGCAGCTTATCCAGTCCCATTAGCCAGGCATGGGTGAGCTCAGTGGAAGACATGGAATCTTGGAAAAGTGAGTGCATGCATTTTCCCTTTTAATGTTTAAATGTAAAGATGGTGCCTGGTCCATCCCAAGTTACTAAAGACCTGTATCGACTTTTCATTATTTTACTTATCTGAGAAGAGGTAGTAGTACAACAAACGGAGATAGATTTGTTATCTTCTTTTCATTCCCCTATAGGGTTAGGTGTTGGAGGCCCTGCGGAGCAGGTTGTTGATATACCTAGGAATGTCCCTTGTGTCCTCCTGAGAGATCTTGATGAAACTTTCATAGAGTTATTCTGCAGTTCTCTCCTGAAGGTTTCTAGGGATGTCCATCTTATTTCTTCTTCAGTAGTAGGACACTTTTCCACACTGCTCAGCGATGATTTTGGCAGGCACCATTGTATTAAGCAGGCTAGTGGCATGTGGTCTGGGGTGGCTTTGGGATTCCTGCAAAGGCTGTGTTTTCTGTGTCTCTGTGACACTCAGGAGTAAGATATCAGCTAAAATCACCACCACCTGTGAAAAATAGTGCCAGCACTCAGTGCCGTTGCCCTGTACTCGTACCCATTGAAATAGGGACCATATTGTTTTATGCAACCAAAAATGTTAATATCCTCCTCCTTTTCCCTGCATCTGGCCTCTCACTGACAATACTCACCATGGCTGGGGTGGGAGAATAGTGCTGTGCAGAGGCGTGCCGCAGCTGAAGTAGCAATAAGTATGTCTTATTACAAATTTTTATGAGAATGAGGGAAGGGAGTTTTGAAGCTTATGTTTCACTTTCCATTGTGACTGTGCATACAATTATACATATTTCCATTTTACCTGGAGCTGCTGCTGTTGCAGCCTTGAAGAGTGACCCTTCACACCTGGGGAATGCCGGACCCTATTGAAGAGGGGAAAGAAGAGGATGAGGGATGATATGTTCTGTGAGATCTTGCAAACCAGTGCTGCACTGGACTGTGAACAAAGGGTCTGGTGGGCTAACATGGCAGACAGCATGGAGAGGGATAGAGGACAGGAGAACGTGGAGAAAGACCAAAGAATCTCTTCAGGAAAAAGAAAGAGAGATGCACCAGGACATAATGAGGCTTCTCGGGCAGCTAACACAAATGCTGCTGACCCCAGCTGACCAACAATCACAAACTTGCCACCCTTCACAGTCCCTGGAGAAGTCCATGGTGGCAGCTCCCTGCGCCCCTCAAAAATCCTCTTGGAACCATGGATCTCATCCCTAGCCCTACCACTCCATGCCAGGGGACAGTAAGGACAACCACATCTTCACATCCATGACCTATGAAAGGCACAGTTGGTGTATGTATCCAAAATGGACTGCATTTCTGCACTGAAATGGACAGAACTGCTTGCTGCCTTTCTAAATTTAAAGTTGCGTTCAGCTAATTTATGTTGGAAGTTTGTATTTTATTGTTCCTTTTCCTTCACATTATTTCATTTCACAGCTTTTGTCAGTGAATGCAGGTCTATATTTTGAAAATAAATTCATTGTTATGGTTCACACCACATACTGCAGAATGTGTGGCAGGATGCAAAGCTCCTAGAACTTGTAAGTGTACAGTACCCCAGAGGTCATAGGTTCAAGGAAACACCCAGTCAGAGGTGTAAATGTACAACAAGCACTGCATAATTCATAGTTTCAGTGAAAGGCAGTGTAATAGTTATAAATGTGCAATAAAACAGAATAATTCATAGGTTCATTATAAGACAAAAAGAGTTCTATGTATAAATGTACACCAAGCACAGTTCCTAACAGCTCACAACCCTTCAGGGCCAGAGCACAGTCAAGCACAGCACATTACTGCGCCTGACCATGGAAATGCTCTTTCAAAGCCTCCTGTAACCAGGGCCGGCTTTAGGCCAATTCAGCCAATTCCCCTGAATCGGGCCCCGCACCCAAGCCCCGTACGGCGTACCGGCAAGAGCTGGTGCACTGTACCAGGATGGCCTGGCTTCCCCAGGAGGCAATTTAAAGGGCCTGGGGCTCCCAGCAGGGGCTGTGGGGCTCTGGGGGCTATTTAAAAAGTCTGGGGCTCTAGTTGCTTCTACCGCCCTGGCCCTTTAAATAGCAACTGGAGCCCCACCACTTCCCCAGGGCTCCCTTGGCTATTTAAAGGGCTGGGGCAGTTGAAGCAGGGGAACCCGGGCCCTTTAAATAGCCCTAAGAGCCCTGGGGTAGCAGGGGGCTCCAGCTGCCTCTGCCGCCCCAGTCCTTTAAATAGCCCCCAGAGCCCTACCCCTTCCCCAGGGCTCCCTTGGCTATTTAAAGGGCTGGGGCAGTGGAAGCAGGGGAGCCTGGGCCCTTTAAATAGCCCCCAGAGCCCTGGGGTAGCGGGGGGCTCCAGCTGCCTCCGCTGCCCCAGTCCTTTTTAAATAGCCACCAGAGCCCTGCCCCTTCCCCAGGGCTCTCTCAGTTATTTAAAGGGCTGGGGTGGTAGAAGCAGGGGAGCCCCGGGCCCTTTAAATAGCCCCAGAGCCCTGAGGTAGTGGGGGGCTCCAAGGGCTATTTAAAGCGCTGGGGCTCCAGCTGCCTCTGCCGCCCTGGTCCTTTAAATAGCCATCAGAGCCCCGCCATTTCCCCAGGGCTACCTCGGCTATTTACAGGGCCGGAGCAGTGGAAGCAGGGGAGCCCCGGGCCCTTTAAATAGCCCTCGAGTCAGGCTGCTGCTGCTACCCCAGTTAGGGAGGGCGGAGGAGGGGGCACTCACTGTACAGGGTGGGCTGTACCTGCACCCCCTGCCCGCAGACAGACCCTGCTGCACCCCCTGCCCACACCAGTCCCTGTCTTCAGCCAGCCCCGCACCCCCTGCCCTGCCTCCAGCCCCACACCAGCCCCTGTCTCCAGACAACCCCGCACCCCTTTCCCAGCCTGCAGCCAGACCCTACCTCCAGTCAGCCCCTGCCCTGCCTCCAGCCAGCCCCATGTCCACTGGTGCCCTGTGGTTCCCAGGGCAGTAACACTGCACACCTGCTTCAATGAGGGGGGCAGGGAGCAGCTGGGACCCACACATGTGCACACCCTAGGGTGACCAGACAGCAAGTGTGAAAAATCGGAACGGGGGTGGAGGGTAATAGGATCCTATATAAGAAAAAAACCCAAAAATCAGTACTGTCCCTATAAAATCAGACATCTGGTCACCCTAGCACACCCCCAGGGAGTGGCAGGGACCCACACATGTGAAACGGAACTCATTTCTAGTTCAGGCCCATCTTTTAAAAAATAACTTTAGGTAGGGTTAACATACATCCGTATTTTCCCAGATATGTCAGGCTTTTTGGTTCTTAAATCGCCATCTGGAAAATACAGATGTATGGTAACCCTACTGGAACAAAAAATACACACTGTGGCACATCTCTTAAATCAGAACTTTTTATAGGGAACAGTTGCGGAGAAATTAAAGGCTTTTTTTTCGTGTGTTTTTTTTGTAGTCATCCCTGCCAGGGCCCCACCGAAAACGTTCAAATTGGGCCCCGCACTTCCTAAAGCCTGCCTGTAACCACATAACTCCAAACTGAGGTCTTGTAATGGCCCTTGTGTTTGACTGTTCAGAGTCAGCAGACATCTCCTCTACCCTGGCAGCAACTCCCCTGCCCCCTTTGCCTCATATAGATAATGCAGCATACAACAGGCAGCTATAACCATTCAGCTATTTTCCTCACTGAGATCCAATCTACCAAATGCATTTTGTCATGCTTCATCTGTCATTTTGCACCTGCTGAGCTGGTAGTTGAATCTTTCCTTGGTGCTGTCAAAGGGGACAGTGTACAGCTTCATAAGCCAAGGGAGCAAGACTTAGGCTGGGTCTTCCAGAATCACTGTTGATATTTCAACATCACCACTGGCAATTCGGGGGTCAGGAAAGAATGTCCCTACTTGCAGCTTTTGGAAAGTCATGTGTTCTGAAAGACTCTACTGTCATGAACCTTCCCTGATCAGCCCTCATTTGATGTTGGTGAAGCATCCCCAGTGATCCACCGATGCTTGAATAACCATAGATAAGTCGCCATTTCTGTTGATGTACTCTGTGGCAAGGTGGGCCAGTGCCAAAATAGGGATATGCATGCTGTCTATTGCCGCACCACAATCTGGGAACCCAATTGCTGCAAATCCATCTACTATGTCCTGCCCATTTCAAGAATCACAGTCCTGCATAACAGAGGACAATGAATGGCCTTACACACTTGCATGACAACAGCCTCTACTATGGATTTTCCAGCTCCAAAATGATTTCCCACTGACTGGCAGCAATCCAGAAATGTAAGCTTCCAGAGTGTGATCGCCACTCACTTCTCAACTGTCAACACTCTCGCTCTTATTTTGGTGTCCATGTGCTGGAGGAATGGTGCAAGCTCGGAACACAAATCCAGAAATGTAGATTTGCACGTCCGAAAGTTCTGCAGCCACTGCTTGATGTCCGAAATCTGCATTATGGTGCAATCCCACCAGTCAGTGCTCATTTCTCCAGCCCAGAAACTGTGCTCCACCATTGGCAGTTGCTCCATGAATACCACCAATGATCTTGTTTTTCACTGTGTCCCTCAACAACTTGTCCTCAAATAAATTGTCATGTCTCCTGTTGTTATAGTTCTTCTTGTGGCTCTGATAGTACCAAAGAATCATGCAGCTTGTATTTGCAACACTCATGAGAATGGTACAGAGGTATGGCGATCCATGCTTCTGTCAGAGATAGCAAATACCAAACAATGCCATGTGGTTTGTGGGATCTTAAAAAAAACAACCACATAATTATGGGATATGGATGGCATTATAGGATATGAAGAAAGTTGCATGCTGGGAACTTGACTCCTAGCTCCCAGAGATCCTAGATGAGTTATTTATATAGCATAACACATTGCAAAAACTTCCCAGAAGGCAATGTGCCAGATGGCAGCACGTGATACACTGGGATACCGGCTCATAATGCACCACACTTTGCATCGACATAAGTATTCCTGGTGAGTGCATGCAGCGCCGATGTAAGCAGCCCAGTGTGCACGAGCATGAGCGATACACTAACTTTAGCAGTTGTATGTTGACGTAACTTATGTTGACCAAAGTTTGTAGTGTAGACATGGTCTTAGACTATTGTAAAACTGGTATAACCAATTTCACTGGAGTAGTTCATTTAGAGCAGTGTATGTGAAAGGAAAATCAGGCCTTGTGTGTTAAACTTCTTCGCTCCTAGACCAGATCAGCACTGCTGAAAAGACCAAGTCCTCTGCAAGGGAACTTGAGGCTAATGAGTAACTTTCATCTGATTCCATATATGTACTAATCCTTTCTCTGACCTGAAATATTCTATCTTCTCACTGGGGTCACCTGAGGCCAGCCCCCTGAGTCTAGGATACTCTGAGTGAGTGCTCTGTTTAATGATACTTGTCTCCTTTCTAATATTTTTTGATGGTGTCATTTCCTAAGACTCAAGGCCATTTGATTAGTTAAACTTTTATTGACCCATCTTATTTTGTCCCAGAGTGTTCCCAAGATAAAGCATAGCATAGCACAGATCATCACGCAGGCTGCTCTGCCTGCTTACCACAAGCCTTTGTTTCTGAACAAAGCCTTCTCATTTGAGCAACATAACATTAGAGAAGGACCATCTTTGGATCGAACGGCTTGTCTCTGAGTTTAGAAATTATTGACTTGAGTGTTTTTTACAGCTTTCCAAAATCACATGATTATTTGAGAAGTGTTTCATAGCAATATAGGATAACTCATGTCTGGCTTCTTCTTATACAGGGTAGTGCTGGTTTACCAGGAAGTATTGGTCAAAAGGGTGATATGGGACCTCCAGGAGTTCCCGGGTTTCAAGGTGAGGAGAAATACGTAATTTGTGTACAGGTACAAACTTATTGTTCTCTAACTTCATGTAAGGTAGAGGGAGAGTGTGCTTCTCCCCCCCACCTTTACCAAAAGAAAACATTCAATAAATGTTAATCTAGCATCTCACAAATACCGAAGCCTTAACTTTGAAGCTACTTCAGAAGCCAGAACAAGGACAACATGAATTTGTCAGTAATTTTTTCCCTTTCCTTGTTCTGTAGATTGTACAATTCATGTTTGTTTTTTGAAGAAGAATGAAAAATCAATGTCTATGTTCTAAGAATAGTCAGGGTTTCTTTGAGATGTGGTGTGACGTGCTAAACTTGAGGCTGCTTGCAAGTAGACAAACCTTTTCTATCACTTCCACTATCATTATTATGTTTATTAAAATTTTAAGTGTACGAAAGAATGCAGCTGTCAATACATTTAAAATGTATCTGAATTTAGAAACCTGACTGTGAATTTGTCTTCAGTTATCTTTTAATTGAATATTGATGGCAGTTTTATGTCATCACTTCATATGCCCTTTTCCTGCAAACATTAGAAATCAAAGGAACTGCTCATGTGGATAAAGTTCCTCATGTGTCTAGGCATTTGCAGGATTGGATCCATTATTCAGCATACACAGTTTTAAAACAAGAATTAATGACTTAAATTTTCTTGTACATTTGACTTCAGGTCCAAAAGGATCTTCTGGCTTCCCAGGTCTCAAAGGAGAACAAGGTGACCAAGGGTTTCCTGGCTCTAAAGGTATGGTAAGCTTATGTATTTTTCAGAATTTTAAAAAAGGTATTTTTTAACCTAAAGTGGCATTATATCACCCTTTGCATTTTGTACAACATAAAAAAAAACCAGAATGTGCAAGTGAGTTAATAGACTCTCAGCCTCAAAGTGTGCAGACTGTAAAGATAATTTACAATTAACTGTAAGCTCTTCACTCTTAGAACTAGGTTTCTATCCCAAAATATTTGTAGAGAGCCTAGCACAATGGGCCCAATCCTTATTGTGACCGTTGGGTGCTAATGCACAAAATTATTAATTATTTACATTGTCTGATAACAAACATTTTCTTTTGTATTTGCTTCATCACTTTTGACAGGTTTACAAGGTCCACCAGGTCCTCCAGGTCCATATCAGCTTCTTAAAGGGGAACCAGGTTTACCTGGCCCTGTCGGACCAGCTGGACTAAAAGGGCTCCCTGGACTTCCAGGTCCAAAAGGACAACAAGGTGAGAGGGTCTTAAAGTTGCATATAGGTGGTGCATAATGTAAAAAGAAGCTATGACAGGCTGAGCATTAGCAGGCTATTGGCATAAATTAAGCTCTGTCCAGCTGCTTCTCCAGTCATGTCTGTAGTGGCTGCCTATAGGAAAGTGATGCTTCTCTTTGAAGTCCCAGTACAACAGAGGTTCTCAAACTGTGGTCTGTGGACCACCAGTGCTCCGCGAGCTCCATTCAGGTGGTCCACAGATAGTTCCCTCTAAGGTGTGTGCCTGGGTGGCTGCACACGAGAGAGTGAAGGCCCACCCACCTAAGCAGTGGAGCCACGTGGCTCCACTAATTAGGTGTCTGGACCTGGAGAAGATGCACATGTAAGGTGAGGTGGTGGTCTTGAGAGGAATAGGGGGTAGATGGGAGGGGGCAGTAGGGTGAGAAGAGGGGGTGGGAGGAATTTGGGATGTGCAGGGCTGCGGCGGCCAGAGAAAGAGAAGACTTTCCCCAGCTCCAGGGCTGTGCCTGCCAGGGAGAGATGGCCCTCCTTCCCAGCCTCAGCTCCGTGGCTGCTGTGGCAGGGGAGAGACCCCATTCCTTCCCAGCCCCAGCTTGGGGGTGCCGCGGCCGGGGAGAGAGGGCACATCCATTGCATTAGAAAGGTAAGACTATTGATATTAAAATATGAGTTGTGTTGTTTATTTGTAGAACAAAAAAACCTTAATTATTATTAAGGTTTTTTTATATAGTGCTTTTATCCAAAGCGCTTTACAATAGTTAGCTAATGGTACAAACAACATTTGGAAAGATCATTAAGTGGTCCTCCGAGACCCTCAGTAATTTTCAAGTGGTCTGCGAAAAAAAAAGTTTGAGAACCACTACACATAGGAATGCCAAAAGCAGGTCTTCAACAAGGAGTCCCCACTTCCTCTCTTAGCCCAGCATCTCTGTGGAACTGAGCAGTATTTAGCATGAAACTTACATAAAACACTTAAACTGGAAAGTTTACATTTTTTAAAGAGATTAAGAGAAGCAGGGAGAAAGCGGGTGAGGGGTCAGGAAAGTAGAGGGCTGGCATAAGTGGGCGAGGGCCAGTAGCATTTTGGATTGGCAAGGGGGAGCATAGGAAGTTTAGTAGGGTTCCAAAATCAGTAACATTTTAAAGGAGAAACTCCTTCTCCCTGCTCTCCATTATTTTATATGGAGGTGATGGGGAAATAAGGTGAAAGACAATTTGTCTTTTTGCATTATCTATTTAACATAAGGGCATGATCATTCTTCTTGAGGTCATAGCCGTTCACTATTGTGAGTTGGTTAAATGGCTGTGAAATCATCCAAATGGCTTCACTGTCCAATTAGAATATGGCTTTGGCCAAAGGGAGTCTGTAGCCATGCTCCAGTAGTTATCTCAAAGCCTTAATGTCACACTGCAGTATATAGTATCTGCAGAAGAACAGGTGTAACTGAAATATCTGGAGCAGAGTGAAGTACTAGTTTGGTGCTGGTATTGTTAAACTGCATCCCCTACATACAGCAGTCTAAATGGGAGTGAAAACACACTCAAACAGCTATAAAATAAAGCACTGAACTAACAGGTAAAGCCAAAACCAATCTGGCAAAGACCTAGCAGGGCTGTGAATTTCCCACAACTTGTTACTGACTTTTGGCTCTCTTTATGGGCTTTTATTTGAAGCTTATTCAGCCTTGTACTCCTGCTGTCATAGAATGAGGAGAAAAGCCTGTGCGTCATCCTCACTGTCTGGACAAATGCTAGCAGGAAATCGGTTGCTACAGATGTGCACCTCCAGTGGCAATATTTTGATCTTCTCCCATCCCACACCCCTCAACACCCTTCCCCCAGCAGGCACCCTGACCTACCTGCTCTGGGTACTGGCATTTACCTGTAGGAACTGGGCATGTGCTATTTCTGTACTGCCACCCTATAATCCAAAAAACAATAACAAGTATGTCTCTATGATCCAATTGTAATTATTTCTTATATTTCAACAGGAGTGACAGGCCCTGAGGGTATACCTGGGCAATCTGGCATTCCAGGATTTGATGGTCAGCCTGGTCAGAAAGGAGAACCTGGTCCTTCTGGTCCTCCAGGTAGGTCTGTGTATTCTTTAAATACTCTGTTCTTCATTAGAAAGGGACTATAAAAGATTGCTTATTAAGAAAAATAAGGTTAGTAGTTGGATAAAGATGGCACAAGAAGCAAAGACACATAACAAAAACACGTGTAGCATTTAAAAGTACATGGTCATTGAAGGATTTTCTGGCACCTCCAAGAGATTTTTTGATGTAATTTAGTGACAGATAAGGCTATTTCACATAGAATTAAATGGCCATGTGTTATTTGCCCCAGTCCTTATAAAAGATGGGGGTAGATCAGATACCAGATAAATAAAATACAGCTACAGTGAATAAAAGATGTACAGGTTCAAAACCTCCACCTTTCTGTTAGGGTAGAGTTACCAGTTACAACTGCAGGAGAAGATGTGTTAGATGCAATTGTTAATAATGCAAAGACTCTGGATTTGGAGAGATTACCTGTGGAATTTTATAATACCTTTATTGAGTGTCAAGCGTCTTATTTTACATGGCTTAATCTAGAAAAGAGATGACTCAGAAAGGAAATGTTCACAGTCTAGAAATATCTTCAAGATAACAATATATTCAAAAGAATGTGTTATTCATAGTCCTCAAAGTGATAGCCTGGTGATCAGGAATTGAGAATTTAAGATCTCTGCCTAGTTTTAATGAAACAGAAGTTAATATGGTACTTTGATTTAATTGATTTTTTTTAACCTAAATAGGACCTGAAAGAGTATTTTTATTTTGGTTTACATTGAAAGGATCTCTAAAAGTTTAAGCCTGATGTTTAGCAGCACTTTTAAAAGCAAAGAAAGTAACAGAGATTTTGAATAAATGAAAAAATCACTGCACAAGAAGGTGATGAATTAGGTCACCATTAGGAACACTGTGCTCAATTCTGGTTGTCTTATTATAAAAGTGGTGTTACAGAGATGGAAAAGGTACTGCAGAGGATAGCCAGAATGATTCAGTTATTTGCTGAATTTAGTTCTACAGCAAGGCAGAGAGACTAGGCCCTCTATTCTTTGGAAAGGAACAGGGCTGCCCAGAGCACTTAGGGGGCCTGGGGCAAAGCAATTTCAGAGACCCTTTCCATAAAAAAAAAAAGTTGCAATACTATAGAATACTATATTTTCGTGGGGGCCCTGTGGGGCCTGTGGCAAATTCCCCCACTTGCTCCCCTCTCCGCCCCAGCCCGGGCAGTCCTGGGAAGGAAGAAACCTCAGTGAAGTATGTACAGTTCTGATGGGAATAGAAAGGATAGAAGCTACAAGAGTATCTGATTTTCTGTCAGTTAGAGGCATAAACCAAACTAGGGGAAAGTCAGGTCCCAAAGGAGTCTAGGCAGAACTTCAGTAGACAGCACTGGTGGTAGACCGTGTATGGAATTCTCCACAGAAGGCAGCAGCAGGAACAGCTTTAATTAGGGTTAAAGGCAGAGTTAGATAAGTGTTTGGAGCAGGGGAATTGGGACACACACATACGACATTACAGAACATACAAGAGAGTGTGAGAATCTAGCCTGGGATGACCAACCCTTATTAATCCCTACAATATGTTTGTTTATATAAGTCACTCCATGATAAAAGAATAGATTGTTTGGATTGGATTGGAAAATTATAAAAACAAAAATGTGCAGAGGAATATTAGTAAACTAACAAGATTATAAGCAATATGTTGTATCTGTGTTGGTCCTAGGGCATGAGAGAGGCAAGGTAGGTGAGATAATATCTTTTATTGGACTAACTTCCGTTAGTGAGAGAGGCAAGGTTTTGAGCTTACACAGAGCTCTTTTTCAGGTCACCTTGTCTCTCTGAGATGATAAGTAATTGTTTCAGTTGAACTGATTGATCTGTACAAAGCATTTGCAGTATTGTATGTTAAGAACACAGCATAGTACAGGGATCGGCAACCTTTGGCATGCGACACGCCAGGGTGCTTACATGCTACGTCCGCAGGTTCGGCCAATTGGCAGCTCCCACTGGCCACGGTTTGCCGATCCAGGCCAATACAACCAGCACATCCCTTGGCCCATGCCACTTTCTGCAGCCCCCATTGGCCTGGGACGGTGAACCGCAGCCAGGGGGAGCTGCAATTGGCCGAACCTGCAGACGTGGCAGGTAAACAAACGGGCCTGGCCCGCCAGGGTGCTTATCCTGGCGAGCCGCATGCCAAAGGTTGCTGATCCTTGGTGTATTACTTACAATCCATGGTAAAGGACACTTCAGAAAAACCTAAGAAAGATAGATAGATAGATCTGAAAATAATAGATGATAGCAATTCTAACAACTATAATCACAGAATCATAGAATATTAGGATTGGAAGAGACCTCAGGAGGTCATCTAGTCCAATCCCCTGCCCAAATCAGGACCAACACCAACTAAATCATTCCAGCCAGGGCTTTGTAAAGCCGGGTCTTAAAAACCTCTAAGGATGGAGATTCCACCACCTCCCTGGGTAACCTATTCCAGTTCTTCACCACCCTTCTGGTGAAATAGTGTTTCCTAATATCCAACGTAGACCTTCCCCACTGCAACTTGAGACCATTGCTTCTTGTTCTGTCATCTGCCACCACTTAGAACAACCTAACTCCATCTTCTTCAGGTAATTGAAGGCTGCTATCAAATCCCCCCTCACTCTTCTCTTCTGCAGACTAAATAAGCCCAGTCCCCTCAGCCTCTCCTCATAAATCATGTGCCCCAGCCCCCTAATCATTGTTGTTGCCCTCCACTGGACTCTCTCTAATTTGTCCACATCCCTTCTGTAGTGTGGGGACCAAAACTGGACACAGTACTCCAGATGTGGCCTCACCAGTGCCAGATAGAGGGGAATAATCACTTCCCTCGATCTGCTGGCAAGGCTCCTACTAATACAGCCCAATATGCCATTGGCCTTCTTGACAACGAGGGCACACTGCTGACTCATATCCAGCTTCTCGTCCACTGTAATCCCCAGGTCCTTTTCTGCAGAACTTCTGCTTAGCCAGTCAGTCCCTAGTCTGTAGCAGTGCATGAGATTCTTTCTTTTTAAGTGCAGGACTCTTTGTTGAACCTCTTATAATAATCTTGCAAAACAAGTTCCATTATAATTTCCTTTTTTTCACACTCCTGTAACTTTCTGAAATTTTGGGGTTGAAATTTTATGCTTGGGGGGATAGATCAGTGGTTTGAGCATTGGCCTGCTAAACCCAGGGTTATGAGTTCAATCCTTGAGGGCCCCATTTAGGGATCTGGGGCACAAATCTGTTTGAGGATTGCCCCTGCTTTGAACAGTGGGTTGGACTCAATGATCTTCTGAGGTCCCTTCTAACCCTGATATTCTATGATTTTTGGGGGAGGATAGCTCAGTGGTTTGAGCATTGGCTTGCTAAACCCAGGGTTGTTAGTTCAATCCTTGAGAGGGCCAGTTAGGGATCTGGGGGGAAAAAATCTACTTGGTCCTACTAGGGAAGGCAGGAGACTGGATTCAATGACCTTTCAAGGTCCCCTCCAGCTCTGTGAGATAGGTATCTGCCCACAGAGGAATAGTTTGAGAAAATTTAGACAAAATCTCTTCAGCCATATGAATCATGAGAACATAAAGAAACATTTTCCATTTTAAAAATAAATAAAATAGAATCATCTTTCTTATCCCATGGGGCTTACTCAAAAATAGATGAACTTTTGGATCTGATGACTGATTAGGCTATAATGAACAGTTTGTGATTTGCTACATTTGAAAAAAAATACATAAAATTACAAATACTTGAAAATGCAAGACTCCAAATGCATAGAAGAACATTCTGTCAGTGCACATCGGTCTGACCAGCAACCACTGAAGTCAATAAGAGTGTTGTTTTTTTACTTCAGTAGGCACTAGTCAAAGCCTAAGGTTACGGGTGTAACTTCACTGACTTTATTTACATTGATGAGAGATCAAAAACATGCCATTAAAGATAGTCATGGTGCCCATGAATTGTTAGTGTTAGCTCTGTACTTTTTAGTAGGCACTCATACCATTCCCAAAGTTTGTTAACTGCAGAGGCTGAATACATGCTGAAGGAGGTGGTGCTAGCAACTTGTGGAGGCTGCACTCCTTGGAAACTTTGGTCAATTTGTTTGAATGAAGCAACAAAGAAGTTGTGCTGGGAAACATGGCAGACAATTAACACAATCAGAAGTTGCAGCTTGTAAGATCTGCCAGCAAACTAGTTCTTCACTGAGGATTTGACAGGCCCCACAACACATGAGACCTCTGCAGCTCTATTCCTCTAAAGCTTAGAGATCCACAGGACCTGAACTTTTGAAAAACATCAAAGGACATATTTGAATGGAGGCTTCACTATAGCTATGAGTCAAGCATCTTACAAGTACCACTGACAAAGCCTGGAGATCTTGCAATCTTAATCAAATCAAATCCTTTAGGATTGTGCAGCCTGCTTTTCCAGTGCAGCTAGCCCATAATGATGGCTGGGGCAGAGGCAGGCCTGAGGAAGAGGCCCACTTCCGTGCTCCCTTTGAGGTGATGCTCATCCCTTACGAGTGGAGGAGGGGGGCAGTCTCTGTGCATCCTCAAGCACAGAAGCTGTATTTTTTCCCTGGTCCTTGCACGGGGCTGGCACAGGAAAAGGCTCCATCCACCCTCCTACTCTTCCCCCCATGTACACGCTCCCATTACAATCTGCCCTCTAGTATCTTCTGGTCCTTCTAACCTCAGAAAATGTAAACTTCCATGTACACCTCTACCCCGCTATAATGCAACCCAATATAACATGGGTTCGTGTATAGCGCGGTAGCAGTGGGGCTCTGGTGGCGCTTTAAAGGGTCCGGGGCTCCGGCTGCTGTGGGGAGTCCCGGGTCCTTTAAATCACCGCCAGAGCCCTGCCATCCCTACCCCAATATAACAGGGTTTCAGCTATAAAGCAGTAGGAATATTTGGCTCCCCACGACCGCTTTATAGCAGGGTAAAGGTGTATTATGTGTATTGTAAACAACATGGATGAACAAAATGGGCACTTTAACAGTGCAAGAGAAACCTTTATTTTACAGAACTTGCTGATGTCTGAGTGCTTATTTCCCCCGTCTTAATGTTGCACTCAAATTTTTTGTTGTTTTTTCATTTAATATGTGTTGTAATTTCAGACAGTTCAAATTCTTAACCGTGATTGCCTGGCAAGCAGCAGTTCTCTAGTTCCCTTTCCTTGCTTTAATTTCAGCTCCATCAGAAGTTGGCACACTTTCTCTGAAGGCAGTTTTAGAGACATTTAATAATCATTCAGAGTACTTTGGTTTCATTTACTTACATTGTCTACATTATTTTCCTTTATATGTTAGAGTTTAAGAAATTAAAGTAAAGTAGTATTGAACAATGCAGAGTAATTTTTCTCCCCAGATAAAACGTTTTAACTCTAGTGCAAGGTTAAATACAAAATACTATACAAATACATAAGGCATAATCATTGGTTTCCTGATCATTTAAAATTGTTATTATCAACACTGTGTGCAGTCTGCTCAACCGAGTGCGATAATACAGTAGCTGTATACATTGAAAATAAATATTCAATTGATGGCTCAGATTGGATTCTCTCTATCAACACTTCTAGAAATAAAAAAGAGGTAAACGTAACTTTCTGTCTTGTAGGTCCGCGAGGAGCCAGAGGTCCACCAGGCCCTGAGGGTTTACCAGGGTCTATGGGCCCACCAGGCACACCATCTGTCGCTCATGGCTTCCTTGTTACCAGACACAGCCAAACCATTGAAGAACCAGAATGTCCATCTGGAACTAAACTGATATACTATGGCTACTCCTTACTTTACGTACAAGGCAATGAAAGGGCACATGGTCAGGATTTGGGTAAGAAATCATAAAATAAATCAAATCAAATAAGATGTTAGCATGCATTACTGATGAGTGTGTAATGCAGCTTCATTTCATTACAAACCAAACAAATATTTATCTTATCTGTAGGCTTATACTACACTATGTAGAGCACAGACTGCATAATAATCACACTTACTTATAGCTATTATAGTGCTTTACCCTTTTCGAGCACTGCACAAACATGCACTGAGGAGCGTGATAGGACATACCCCCATCCCACAGGTGGAAAGGCTTAGGTGCACCTGCAGAACATGCTCCACCTGGAGGAGGAGAGCTTTAAAAGGTGAAACAAGCCACAGAAAAGGAGGAAAATTTGCCTGGGAACAGGAATACTGCTAGGGACTGCTAATGAGCTCTAGTAGCAAGGGGAGCTCAGTCTGAGGCAGGGGCCAGCCTTTCCTTCCCCTCGACTCGCCACACCTTCAGCTTTCGGCAGAGGAAGATTGACATTACAAGCTTATTACCGACAAGGGCCCTGAAGGGCTGCTTCCCATCAGTGACCTGTGGCGGGACCTGGAAAGCACCTCCAGGGACTATAGAGACAAGTGAACTGTAGTTGGACTCTGAAATGACCCCGACAGTGAGCTGAACACCTGCTGGGAATAGTGAGATTGCCCACAAGTGAGGCTCCCAAAAGCAGGGCTTAGATTCAGCCAGAGCTGTTCGGAGCAGAGCTCCGGTAAATATTTTCAACCTCCCTGGAGTTTTTATAGCAAGTTGGGGGTGGGGCCTGGGGGCCCCAGGAAAATACTCCATGAGAATTTAAGCCCTGCCCTTAGGGGACCTAGGGACAAGAGACTCAATGAAACTACAGCCGAGCCCAGGATGCAGGTCAGCCAACTACGAGGACACAATGACTTCTTTGACCAGAGAACCTCAGGCATTCAAGGCATTGCACATTTATAATATATTTGATTGCTAGTTTGGGTAATTACTAGCTAGTAATCAAAAATATCATCTTTGGTTAATGTAAATATGCTGGTGTTACTGAAAAACCCTTAAGTTTTGCATTCCCTGACTTTTTATATGTAAGTTTGTGATCTTATTGTTGCTTTAATGTATCTTTTGGCATCTGATAAACAAATATACAGTTCTAGAAGCAACCATTATATAAACTTGACCACCATGGAGCTGAGGGGAAAAAAATATTTTAAAGTCTGATTGGGGTCTGCCATTGGGATTTATACAGGAGCAAAACAAGTTTTCCCTCCCGTCTCAGACTCTTATCAGAACCTCCCTTATGCACTCACCATCCTGCTGGAGTGAGCCAGGAAGTGAGTCTCAGAGTCAAGGTTGCCACGTTAGCACTTTAAACATTGTGCATTGTCATCAAAATTGCACTGATTAAAATATGCCGTTGCCAAATATTCGCTCAAACGGAGTTTTACACATTAACCTTTTTCTTACAATTTCAGGCACAGCAGGGAGCTGTCTTCGTAAATTTAGCACTATGCCATTCTTGTTCTGCAACATCAATAACGTATGCAACTTTGCATCAAGGAATGACTATTCCTACTGGCTATCTACTCCTGAACCCATGCCAATGAGTATGGCACCTATCACTGGTGACAATATCAGGCCATTCATCAGTAGGTGAGTATTGCTCTTGCCACATTGGTTATGAATATGCAGAAGACCTAGTAAAAATAGAGCTGGTCAAAAAATTTTCGTCAAGCTTTTTTCATATCCCTCAGAATCTCCTGATTTTACTTTCAATTAAATGATTGGAATTTTTCCATATTGATTTGAATTAAAATGAAAATATTTTGAGTCCCTACACCTTTTCTGCTGGAAAAAGTAAAGAAATCCCAAGCCAAAAAAAAGGTTATTTTAATTCATATGAAACAAAAATATTTATTTTGAATTGATTCTTTGAAAAAATACATCAGGAAATTTTGAATTAAACAGACATTTTGATTTTTATTCAAAATTCCAAGGGAAAAAATAATTTCTGTTTTTATACTCAGCTCTATTTAGAAGTACTTTGTGGCTCAATATCTTTTGAAAATATATCAATATCTGTTTTAACTATCATGCAGTATGCTGCATTGTTTTGGACATTGCTTTGGTGCTCGAATACAACTAGGGTGAGTTTAAAGAAAACATTATTGCAAAGGAGCCGGGTGTGGTACTGTAAAGCAATCATTTACTATTTGTAGAACTGACTCATCAGCTAGTGTAAACTGATGTAGTTGCATTGAGCTCATTTGAGCTGCACCGGTTTATATTAGCTGTGGATTTGGTCTTATTTCTTTTTTTGAATTTACTAGCATAAACTGTGCCCTTATGTAACATGCACAAGGCTTAAGGCAGAAGAGATCACATGAACCTAGTGGGCTGCACCATTCTGATTTAATTAGGATCTGACAAAGGAGCTCCAACATCTTACTAAATTGATAAATTGGAAATGGCAGAGATGCTTAATGACGTCTTTGTTTCGGTCTTCACTGAGAAGTCTGAAGGAATGTCCAATATAGTGAATGCTTACGGGAAGAGGGTAGGTTTAGAAAATAAAATAAAAAAAGAGCAAGTAAAAAATCACTTAGAAAAGTTAGATGCCTGCAAGTCACCAGGGCCTGATGAAATGCATCCTAGAATACTCAAGGAGTTAATAGAGGAGGTATCTGAGCCTCTAGCTATTATATTTGGGAAATCATGGGAGACGGGGGAGATTCCAGAAGACTGGAAAAGGGCAAAAATAGTGCCCATCTATAAAAAGGGAAATAAAAACAACCCAGGAAACTACAGACAGTTAGTTTAACTTCTGTGCCAGGGAAGATAATGGAGCAAGTAATTAAAGAAATCATCTGCAAACACTTGGAAGGTGGTAAGGTGATAGGGAATAGCCAGCATGGATTTGTAAAGAACAAATCGTGTCAAACCAATCTGATAGCATTCTTTGATAGGATAACGAGCCTTGTGGATAAGGCAGAAGTGGTGGATGTGATATACCTAGACTTTAGTAAGGCATTTGATACGGTCTCGCATGATATTCTTATAGATAAACTAGGAAAGTACAATTTAGATGGGGCTACTATAAGGTGGGTGCATAACTGGCTGGATAACCGTACTCAGAGAGTAGTTATTAATGGCTCCCAATCCTGCTGGAAAGGTATAACAAGTGGGGTGCCGCAGGGGTCTGTTTTGGGACCGTCTCTGTTCAATATCTTCATCAATGATTTAGATGTTGGCATAGAAAGTACGCTTATTAAGTTTGCGGACGATACCAAACTGGGAGGGATTGCAACTGCTTTGGAGGACAGAGTCAAAATTCAAAATGATCTGAACAAATTGGAGGAATGGTCTGAGGTAAACAGGATGAAGTTCAATAAAGATAAATGCAAAGTGCTCCACTTAGGAAGGAACAATCAGTTTCACACATACAGAATGGGAAGAGACTGTCTAGGAAGGAGTATGGCATAAAGAGATCTAGGGGTCATAGTGGACCACAAGCTTAATATGAGTCAACAGTGTGATACTGGTGCAAAAAAAGCAAACGTGATTCTGGGATGCATTAACAGGTGTGTTGTAAACAAGACACGAGAAGTCATTCTTCCGCTTTACTCTGCGCTGGTTAGGCCTCAGCTGGAGTATTGTGTCCAGTTCTGGGCACCGCATTTCAAGAAAGATGTGGAGAAATTGGAGAGGGTCCAGAGAAGAGCAACAAGAATGATGAAAGGTCTTGAGAACATGACCTATGAAGGAAGGCTGAAGGAATTGGGTTTGTTTAGTTTGGAAAAGAGAAGACTGAGAGGGGACATGATAGCAGTTTTCAGGTATCTAAAAGGGTGTCATCAGGAGGAAGGAGAAAACTTGTTCACCTTAGCCTCCAATGATAGAACAAGAAGCAATGGGCTTAAACTGCAGCAAGGGAGATTTAGGTTGGACATTAGGAAAAAGTTCCTAACTGTCAGGGTAGTTAAACACTGGAATAGATTGCCTAGGGAAGTTGTGGAATCTCCATCTCTGGAGATATTTAAGAGTAGGTTAGATAAATGTCTATTAGGGATGGTCTAGATAGTATTTGGTCCTGCCATGAGGGCAGGGGACTGGACTCGATGACCTCTCGAGGTCCCTTCCAGTCCTAGAGTCTATGAGTCTATAATCATGACATGCAAGGGTCAGGCAGGGCCTTCATAGGCCGTCCTGTTCCTAGAGTGTGAGGTTATGCCTATGCAGCAGCTGGGAGGATGCTTCCCATCTTGGATAGACAGACACATGCTAGCTCTGCTCAGGCTAGCATGCTAAAAATAGCAGTGTGACTACAGTGGCATGGGCAGCGGCTCGGGCTAGCTGCCCAACAACATACACAGGAGGTTGGGTGGGATATAATTCAGGCAACTAGTTCAACCAACCACTTATGCTACTGCATCCATACAGCTGTTTTTAGTATGCTAGCTCGAACAGCGCTAGCATTTGCATTGGAGGACATCCTCCCAGCTGCTGTGCAGACACCCTAACAACTCCTGTGCTTTCTCCCTACCATGGAGATGAGTGGGAGTGGAAATTGCTCTGGTGGGCTTTCCGAGGGTGGGAGCATGACACATTTGTCTATGTTTATTAGTTATCCAGACAATTCTAAGATAATATCCCCCATCGTAGGTATCCAGCATATCGAAGTACTTAATATGGCTGTTTGTTTCTCATATAACATGAACAAGCTAAGGGCCAATTTTTAAAAAGGATTCATAAGAATGAAATATCACTCCTTCTGCATGGCAACACAACTTTGTGTGTTCCCAGACTTGGAGTTTTATGTATCAATTGTGTAGTTGGATCCAACTTATGCAAATATTACTTCTGTACTTAATTCCTAGTTTTTTGACACCCAAAATGCCTCAAAATTTGATTGTACAGATTTTGACCAAGATTAAAAAAAAAGAGAGAGAGAGTAGGGATTTGGGGTGTCTGTCTTTTTTGTGCTCTACCTGTGATGCCTAAAAAGGATCTAATTTTCAGAAAATGGTGAGTGCTCTCCCCCTGAAAACTAAGCCCCATTAAGTTGTTCATGTCAGGTACCCAAAATCCCTTGAGTCACTTTTGAAAATCTTGAACAAAGAGACCACTGTTGAAATTTGCCCTTAAACTGCCCGCAATCCTATGCATACAGAGTATGTGTGGTGCTTTATATATATTTGTAGATCTTGCAGCTTTCCCTTGAACCTTGGATTCTAAAAGAACCTACTGCGCCAAAAGTTGCCATGGAAAGGTGGTGTAGAGTGAAATTATTTTAATATGTTCTTTTATATCTGTGCATGCCACTGTAATCTCATAGTCTGTTCGTTTCTTTTATTATTTGAGACTGTTAAACCATCATCATCCTGCGTTGAAAAATTGAAAAGATGTAAAAGTGTCACTTGTCTGCCCTGGTTCAAGAGACTTCCTTTGTCCCAAAGTCATTCATTGATGCACCAGAAATCTCTTGAAGCAAAGCAAGTACCAGGCGCCTTTTACATTCTGTTTTTTTTCTCTTTCATTGCTGTGCTTCTTAATATAACCATGTAGCTTTTGTGCTGGAGTTCTAGGCAGTGTGTGAATCCTTTTATGTCAAATGTAGATGCCTTCACTCTGAATTTCTTTACTTTTGTGGATTTAACAGAACCCAGCTTATTTCTGCTTGTTATACTTAATTTCTCTGTTGCTCTGATAATGCAATACCAAGCTGTTCATCTTAGGTATCTGGTTTGAACCAAAAGGGCCAGTGCTAATTAAAAGTGGCTATTTTTAGGGCTGTGCTGCAAGCAAGGAATTAATGGTCCCAGTCAAATTCCTAATTAGCAGGATCCCATATGATTATCATTTGCATCATAACTGGCATTTACTAGTACTTTGTTTGGCAGTCTTAGCAAAGAGAGAGAGACACCCACCAAGGAGTTACTGAGCCTTCTGCTTATTTTGGGAGCCAGCAGGTCAGAAGCAGAATGTACATACCTGAACTAAAAGAATCTTTGTTTGTAAACCTCTCCAAATGTTGGTTTCTCAAGCCCAGTGTTCCAGTTGGTTGGCTAAGTTGTCCTTTATTCAGAGATAAGGACCCCAGACATAAATAAAAGTCACCTTTAAAGGCAATACATATGGAACCCTCATCTTTAAATGTTTCACTGGCCTTCCCAAGAAGTCTTCAGTTCCTTCAAGAAGCGCTGGTGTTCTCTACAGAAGTCATATAAATCTACAGCTAAAGTAATGTGTTGATCCTATTTGCTCCTAGTCTCACCAGACCTCTTCCTAGTTCTTTAGCCATTTTCCCTTCAGTGTTAATAACATTGCTCATATGCTGGCTGTTGAAATTTAAAATTTAAAAGAGAAAAAAGGGTAAATGTATTAAACTATTCAGTTTATAATAATAAGGCCCTTCCTTTCCTTTATCCAGTGAAGACTAGTAGGATTAGTGACTCCAAAGGTCTGACTTTCTTAGTGTTGGTCTTGTAAATTCTGAACTTGCTGTGCAAATAACTCCCAAAAAGAGGAAATAAATATTACTGTTCCAAGTACATTGAGTTGCTTGCTGTCATGTTCTTTATAGATGCTCTGTGTGTGAGGCTCCTGCCATGGTAATTGCAGTTCACAGCCAAACAGTTCAAATACCATCGTGCCCTGAAGGCTGGATGTCGCTTTGGATTGGTTACTCCTTTGTAATGGTAAGTGCACCAGGACATCACCTGGATCAGAAAAATAATTTATGCTGGTGTTTGATATATTCCTGCCTTTAGAAAGGTATTATCTGTCTATGCCACTGCAGGGAAACAAGGGTCAGAGGATGAGGTCTCTGCTCTTTTGGTGACTTTAGAAACGTGTTGGCTATTTAGTTAATGTGAGAGAATAATTTAGTAACAATTCACTTTCTGGTTTCTAGCATAGTAATTCCTCTCACAAAACACACTGTCATTCCCTTGTTTACAGCTTCAGCACAAAATTTTAGGACTAAGTGAACATGGAAATTAACAGACCTTCCTATTGTCCCTCCAGATCAGGGTTGCAGCACCTTCACAGAGCAATATAGAGCCACCGCCTCTGCTCTTCCTGATCTCTCCATGAATAGGGCCTTTGTCTAATTGAATTTTTGATCTTTTGTGCAGTCTCTGGTGTGCTTCAGTACCAAACTTTATCTGACACAGTCTCTGGTACCGCAAGGCAATTCAGTTCTGTGGGCCCTAAAACCAGTGGATTCCATACTCCCCCTGATTGCCTTCAACACCATGCTCCTCCCAGGGCCCAAGATATCCTGCCCCTGGAACCCATTCCTCCCAGTTTTCCCAGACTCCCACTGCTTCCAACTGGCCACTCATTATCCCAAAGCAGGAGGAAGGAGCAGCAGCAGGTTCTCCACCACATTACAGAAAAGAGGGGAGGAAATGCATATGGCAAAGTATTGGTTTAAAAGAGTTACAACCTACTGTCACTAAGGGCTTGTCTACATCACCTGCTTGATCGATGGGTAGCGATCAATCCAGCGGGGGTTGATTTATCGCTTCTAGACTAGACACGATAAATCAACTACCGAGTGCTCTCCCGTCAACTCCGGTACTCCACCAGGGCAAGAGGCGCAGGTGGAGTTGATGGGAGAGCGTCAGCCATTGACTTAACCACTCTGAAGATACCACGGTAAGTAGATCTAAGTATGTCGACTTCAACTACGTTACTCACGTAGCTGAAGTTGTGTAACTTAGATCGATCCCGCCCCCCTCCAGTGTAGACCAGGCCTAAAGAGTTAGATATTTCTAATCTGGTTGATTTACTTGCATTTTCCCAGCATACCAGCGCTGGTGCTGAGGGTTCCGGGCAAGCTCTGGCATCTCCAGGTTCCTGTCTAGAGGAGTTCCGCAGTGCTCCCTTCATAGAATGCCACGGTCGTGGAACTTGTAACTATTATGCAAATGCTTACAGTTTTTGGCTTGCCACTATAGAGAGAAATGAGATGTTCAAGTAAGTTATAATTGATTTTTCTTTCTACAATCCATATTCACGGCTCACTATACCTCTGTAAAAGCAACAGCATGGAACTTGCTTTAAAGTAACACTGGGATTGTTCTAGATTAAGTTTAAAAGATGAATAGCTTTTGGTAATCTATTTGGATTAAGATATACAGTAAAAATGTTTGTAAAAATAATGTTTTTTGGCAGAAATAGTGAATATACATTTTGGTAGTATTTACCAAAAAATGAAACCTTTTTACAGTATTCCTTTTAAGATGACCTAAGAGTGTTTGTACCTCCACCACACCTGTGTTTCACTTGTGTGATTTCATTCGTAATTGGGATACACTGACATCTTGATAGAAATTAACCCAGAGCATAATCTCATCTCTAGTGGACATTAGCTCGTAATAGAACCACTGCAAACTAGCACAGCTGTTGACATCTCCTCGGAAAGGGTATGTGTGCATTGCAAATGAAAACCTGTGGCTTGCAGGTGCCAGCTGACTTGGACTCGCAGGGCTTGGGCTAATAGGGTATTTAATGGTGGTGTAGATGTTCAGGCTTGGGCTGGAGGCCAGGCTCTAGGATACTGCGAGAAGAGAGGATCCCAGAGTTTGGGCCGCAGCCCAAGCCCAAACATCTACGCTATAGTTAAACAGAGCCCTGTGAGCCCGAGTCAGCTGGCATGGGCCAGCCATGGGTGCCTAATTGCAGGGTAGACATACTCAGAGAGGCGGAGAACTGAATGAGCTTTGAACAATTATTTATCATTCACCCATGACCTTCACCCTGTGCAGAAGGGCCTATGCACAACTTCTGTACTATTTAGGCTCTAAATTGAGGAATTAAGTGATGCAAAGCCTTGTGCTAGCTGCTACCCAAGAATAAATATCACTCTTTAGTACAGGGAAGGCTACTCAGAGAAAAAGAGAGAAGAATGAGCATCATAGTTACTTTATTCCTTACGTCCTCACAAGGGGAGAACTGTAAAGCTTAGCATCCCTTTCTCTTTATGAACACCATAGAAACAGTCCTAGTTTGTACATCATACACCCTTGGGTAGGGGACCAATCCTGCAACCTTACCTCATGTGAATGTGAATTGCAGGCTTGAGGTCTGGATTATTAAAGGCACATAGTCAATAAAAAAAAATCACACTTCTGTCTAAAATATTTTACCCACTTTTGTTTTTAATAATTCCTTATAACTAAAGAGTTTAGAGAGATCTTTTTCAGTTTGTTTTGTTTATTTTGACAACACTTTGTATATAGTCATTCCCCCCCATTAAGAATAGCAAATTACTATGACTGATTTTCTGGAAGAAGTGACCGGATAGTCTGCAGAGACCTAGGCACTTGATTCAGCTCTGCCAGGGTTTCTCAATTTTTCATTAACAGACTAAACTTTTGTATTAAAAACACTGCCAAGTTAACAATAAACTTGCAAACTGATATTTTTGCATTAGCAGTTATTGATGGTCGTCCTTTTTTTTTTTTTTATAGGAAACCTACTCCTTCAACTCTGAAAGCAGGGGACTTGCGCTCAAACGTTAGCCGTTGTCAAGTCTGTATGAGAAGAACATAATGACTTTTGAATTTCAACTAATGTCACAATATGGTGCTATTTGTTTAACAGCAATGAAGCTTAGACTTATATCATATGTACCTCATTGTTGTCCAATATGAAAACAGTAAAGTGCCTTATAGGAACTTGCATAACTAACACACACTGCTTTACTGGCCCTGTACTTGCTGAAGAAGAAAAGAGACAACAAAGATAAGCTTCAAATACCAAATGGCACTTTTGGTAAAAGAAATGTTTATGTAAATGCAATGCACTGACAGTATCAAAAAGCCAGAGTTTATGCAGAAAAATTCAAAGGTGCTAGGAGGTATGTTGCTGTGCCTTACTTTTGACTCCCCTTTCTTGTATTATATATTTAGATTCATTTCTCCTACCCAGATACGTATGCTATTACCATTGTCTAGCTATCTCAAAATTCCAGACTCTTAGGTATGTACTTATTGTTCCTGTACAAAGTAATACTAATATAAAGAAGAGTTTTGTGATTACAGATTATGGTTAAAGAGCAAGTATCCATATTTTCAAAACATAGGGTGACATCCAGCGTGCTTTTCTATTTGTAGCGCTTACTTACATCCTAGTCCTGTTGGTTTCAGTGGGACTATGCTCCAAAGGAAAGGTTTGCCAAACTAGTTCCACAAATGGGCAGTTAAGTGTTTCTGCTATGTTTGGTACTATCCAGCTTTTTCATGCAGTGGAACAAATTTTCCTGTGGAATAAGGAATGGTCCAATTGTGCTTAGGAAAATATATATATATATATATATATATATTAGTAATTTATATAGGTATCAACAATTAGGCAGATCAAGCGTTGAGTTAGCTACAATTTCAAAAAGAAGCTTACATCATTTTTCCTCTTTTTCAATAGTGTCATAAATTAGATGTTAAATGCCAAAATAGTTAATGTGAAACATCTGTTTTCTTTCGCTCATTTCAGTACCTAAATGCAAATTGCAGAGAATGAACCCAGGTTAATGGCTATTTGTGTTTATTATAGTAAAATGTGCTTTGAGCTTACAATGTTTATTCTGTATTTAATATTTTCAGGGTTTTAAAAAACTAATCACACACTGAATGACTTGATTTTCAAATTTAAAAGGCCTTAATTTTGTTAATATACCCCCAAAAAAGTTTTTTGAAATGTTCAAAGAAATAGTTCTATTGGATCTCTATGCAAATATTCTGATGTTTGAGCACATCTGTGTCTAAAACTATTTTATAGACTATAACCATGCAAATACAAAAATATTTTTGAGACTGCCAAGGCCTTTTATGTAATTTCTTAAATGTGTATTTCTTAAAAAATCAAATTTGTAATAAAACTATTTGTGTAAAACATTTTTTTTTACTAATTTGTTACTCCTGTTTACCCAGCAACAATAAATTATTTCTTAATAAGCCACTAATAAATGCACAAGCTTGATGCAACCCTAGATCACTTTTGTTCTGGACATCTTGCAACTATAAAATATTTTTGACAGGAGGAAATAAGGAGATAGCTCTGACACCTTACAAGAACTAGTAATGGAAGGCAAAACATGGTTGACACATTAGCCACACAGGTCTTATGTTGAGGTGTTTGGGTTTTTTTTCAAATTAAAAATCTCACTTGAATTAAATCAGAGGTCAAAAAGCTACCTGTACATGAGGCAGAGTGGCCTTCCTCCCAAACTGGAGAGCAAGGGACCACTACAGTCCTCCTGGTGGGCAGAGCTGAATCCATCCCGACCCGTCACTGAAAGTCCTGGGGTGGGACAGGAAGTGTAAAAGGAGAGCCCTGAAGCTCAATTGGGGGTGGACCACCGGAAGGAGCAGAGATCTTTGCAGGAACTCAGACTAGCCCTGAGTGGAGCTGTGCCCTGTGATCGGAGATGGACTAGTATTGCAAGGAGCTTCCAGGACCGCTGTCAGACGAGTACTCTGAGGAGCTGTAGGGACTGCCAGTGGCCAAGTACCCTAAGGAGACACAGGACCTTTTGACCATGGAGCCCTGCACACTGACTGTAGTAGAAAACAACCCAGGTGACCCAGATTTTATTCGGGTACTGCGGCCAGAGAGTGAGTCAGCATGTTTCAGGAGGATCGCCACCAACCTAGTGGCAGACCCATCTGCCACTATTAGGGCCTTGGGTGGGACCTAATAGCGTAGGGTGGGGCCTGAATCCCCTTAACTCCCTGCCACTGACCCCACCCCTAGGGTGGTGGCCAAACTCCATCTTTTTGGCCAGAATGTATGAGCTGTGTTGTGGAGCCATAGACTGTTTGTGGCTCTGTCCCACCCAGAGCACCGGAGTTTCCTCTATAGATAGTTACTTGCTGTCTGCCTGTAGTGAGGTGGAGTGGCCTCCTTCCCCACTCAATAGCGAGGTACCACTACAGTGCACCAAAGAGGACCAAAATCTGTAAGAGAAAATCCAAAATGTACCAGCTAGTGTTTTGCTTATGAGCAGGCAGCCTGAATCTCCTGGTTACCTGACGAGAAAATGTGATGGTTGCTCCATTTTTTACTAAACAAAAGTAAATAATTTGTTAAAATTTCAGTTTGGTTTCATATTTTTGCCCCTTCCTCATGGAGAGACTGCTGCTCTGTATCACTTGCACTTAAAACCCTGACTGCTTTGACTGTGTCTGAATTGAAATGGGCTACATGCTTCAGTGGTGATTCTGTGCCCATGGAAGTCAATGGGAGTTTTGCCAGGGTCTCATGTTCCTTATAAATGCCATCAAACAGTACATGGGTCTTGTAGAGAAAGCATGTGTGTAATTAGTCAGGTGTAGTCCTACCCCCAGACAATGTATGGTGCACAACTAGCTGAGTGGAATGAGAGGAGAATAGGAATATAGCAAGGCAACAGTTTGTGTGGGTAAATTATCCATATATTCTTCCTGATAGTGGTATCTGGCAGGAAACCAAAGCAGAAGTTCAGCTTGCCTTTTCAGACTCAGGCCACACATGCTGGTGTGGCAGGTTTTTATATTTACATTCAACAGCTTACCTGGTAGGCAGATCAGAATTAAATTTTGCCTGCAGTTGGCTGACCCAAACTGTCAGACAATTGGATTTTCTCAGGCTTGCATGTGAGTTTAAGCCTAGTCTGAGAAAACATCTTTTGGCTGGTGAAGGACTGATAATGGGGTTCACACTAACCTCTTTCTTTTCTTAATAAAAAGCAATTTGACAGCAAAGCCTGTTTAAGCTTTGAAAGACTAGCTAGATAGTATTTAGAAGTCTTAATTACACTCTGCCTCGATAAAATGTTGTCCTCAGGAGCCAAAAAATCTTACCGTATTATAGGTGAAACCGCGTTATATCGAACTTGCTTTGAACCGCCTGAGTGTGCAGCCCCGCCATCCCGGAGCGCTGCTTTACCGCATTATATCTGAATTTGTGTTATATCAGGTCACGTTAGATTGGGATAGAGGTGTATTTACTAATGATTACTTATTTAGTCATCATTATCTACTAAAATGCTCTAAAAAAATTTCCTGCCCCAAATGCCCTTTGTACCAATGTCAATATATACAGGTATGAGTGGGTGAAAGTCCGAAATAATGTCTGAGCACTTGCTTTTGATGACCTAAATGAAGCTGATAGCTGCCCATGCACTAATATAGAAAAGTGAAATTTTCATAGCAACCTGCTCTTATATTACAAAAGTATATAATCAGTAATATTGTATTTAAGCACTCAGGGCCAGCCTTGTTGCTTCAGTGTGAGTGAATATATGAACAGGAACTCTGAATAGATCAGTTGTTAAAATAAAGTTATCTTGTATACACCCAGATTTCACGATATAATTTTCTCAATAAAAATTCAATTCATTGTGTAAACCTGACTTGTATGCAGTACTTGAAGAAAAGCCTTCATGCCCCCAATTCACTTCTAAAACTGCAGATGGTGCCCTTGTTCTCTTTATAGGATACAGGAAGAGCAGAACATTAGTATATCTAACAAATGCTCCTTTCCTGCTCGTCTCTCTATTTTCCTCTTCAAATTGGAGGAAAGTAGTTGTCAGTATAAACCAGACTGGATCTATGCATATATTGACATGTAAAAATCTGATAAAATATTCTAAAATATATATTGATACAAATAACTACATCCAATGGTTTTCCTATTTTGAACTCATGCAGATTTTCTAACAGTTATGTAAGATCAGTTTCTAATTATGCGATTTATCATTTTGTAAAGGTAACTTCTTTGATGAAAAATATTTTCCTACAAAATAGTTTCCCTGAGAGTAATATCCCCTTATCAGCTGGGCCCTACCAAATTCACAGACCATTTTGGTCAATTTCACAGCCAGAAGGTTTTAAAATGAGTCAGTTTTACAATGTCAGATATAACTGTGGGTGTCCTGACCCAAAATGGGATCGGGGGGTTTCACAGGATTGCCACACTCACTTTTGTGCTACTTTCGGAGCTGGGCTCTGAAGGCAGCAGCCACCAAGCTTCCTGCAGCTAGGGGAGATTCATGGAGGTGGGTCTGATCTCCCCAGAGCTTCTTGGAGTGCCCCAGCTGGGAGCTCCTAGCTGCTACTCCCAGCCAGTGGTGGATTAATGCAGGAGCCCTGGCCAATTAGGGGATCCCCCGAAAAAATGGGCACCCAAAGCCCGGGTGCCCTGAGCCCCAGCTGGAGCCATGCGGGGGCAGAAGCCTCAAGCCCGGGTGCCCTGAGTCCCGGCTTCAGTTGTGGGGCTGAGGCCCCGAGACGGGGCACCTAGAAACTAGGCGCCCTGAGTCCTGTCTGCAGTCGCAGAGGCTGAAGTTCTGGGGCTGCTGCAGCACAGAAGTGAGGCTGTAGCAACCTCATTTCTGCACTGCCTCTGGAGGTGGGTCTGATCTCATCTCCCCACTGAGAGCAGCCATGCAGGGGCAGGACAACTTCTGTCTCTCCCCAGCCCAGCCTGGGCTAGCAGCTAGGAGCCCCTGAATGGGGCACTCCCAGCAGCACGGGGTGATTGGATTTCACAGGGCAGATCTTATTTCACAGTCCATGACTTGTTTTTCACAGCCATGAAATTGGTAGGGCCCTACTTATCAGGCTCCTGGAAAAATGACAGCATGAAATGTGGGTTAGCTATTTTTAAACAAATATGCTACAGTTTTATGACTTTCAGCCAACTCCTTTTGATATCATAAAAAATCCTGCTTAATCCAAAATTAATTGCACAAGATGTCAGTGTCTATAAAGCATGGGGCCATTGGTCATGAAATGATAGAGTTTATGATTCTAAGGTATAGTGGGAGGGAAAACAGCAGAATGAACTTTGAGAAGGCAGATTTTAGCAAATTCAGAGAATTGGTAGGTAAGCACCCATGGGAAGCAAATCTAAGGGAAAAAATGAGTTCAGGAGAGTTGGGAGTTTTCTTAAGAGACCATGCTGGCTTAACGGAGATCTTCAGTGACCTGAAATTCAAAAAAGAGTCCTACAACTGGAAACTAGGTCAAATTACAAATTAAAACCAACACAAGTATGTATAGACAAAATTAGAAAGGCCACGGCACAAAATGAGATTAAACTAGCTAGGGACATAAAGGATACCAAGAAAATATTTACAAATACACAAGAAGCAAGAGGAAGACTAGGACAGGGTAGGCCCATTACTCTATGAGGCGGGAAAGACAAAAAAAAACAACAGAAAATGCAGCAATGGCCAAAGTGTTAAATGCCTTTTTTGTTTCATTTTTCACCAAAAAAGTTAGCAGTGATTGGATAACTAACATAGTGAACGCCATTGTAAATGGGGTAGGATCTGAAGCCAAAATAAGAAAAGAGCAAGTTAAGAATTACTTGGAGAAGTTAGATGTCTTCAAGTTGAGAGTACCTGATGAAATACATCCTAGAATACTTAAGGACCTGGCTGAAAAGCTCTGAGCCATTAGCAGAATCCAAATAAACTGAAATGTTCAGTATTTGGGTGTTCTTTGAGTGTTTGCTCATGTCAATTCCATTCTAGATGTGTGCGCGCCCACAAGCACAGTTGCTGGAGATGTTTGCCTTAGCAGTATCCATAGGGCCGGCTGTGGCAACCCCTTGAGCGCCATGCTCATGCATCAGTATATCAGGCACCGCCGACCCTAGGTCTTCTCAGTTCCTTCTTGCCGCCCATGGTGACTTGTCAGAGTGCCTCTTTCCTTTGCTTCACAAGTGGTCAGTGGTTTTTCCTACTCTTAGAACCTCCTGTCCTAGCTGTAAATAGTTTGTTTTTATAGTAGATTAGTTAGTAGTCAGGGTCCTGGTGGGGACGGAGCATGCCCCAGCGAGAATCCCAGGTTAAATAGAAATGTCATATCTGTAGGAACTTTCATCCCAGGACACAGAAAGAACATGACATTCGCTTGAGGGCCCTCCCCACAAGAGGGCATGCCTCCCCAAGGGACCTCCTTCCCCCCCCCTCAAGGGATCCACCATTGACTGCGAGCAGTGGTAGGGGACCCAGACTGATGGCGCAGTCAACTCCTTCTCAGCTCCCGGTGCTCAGAGATCAAAAGACTCCCCCATCGCGGCTGGCACCACGTGTGGCAATGGACCCAGCCATGGCTTCCTACGAGGTCAAGCAGCTGTGAAGGTCTCCCAGAAGGCGAATGAGCACTGCCTGTCTCCAGAGCCAAGGCAGAGCCTTTTGTTGCCAGGCCCTTGGTCACCGCATCAGCCCAGGTCAGCAGTTTATTGCTACAGATCGCTGGCACTGTGCTCCCAGTCTCCCAGAGGGAGGTGCCAATCACCTTATAGTTGGCACAGGTCATCTTCACGCCGACAGTCACTGTCACAGAGGTCTCAGGGACACTCCCCAACATGATGCTGCTCCCCCTACTTCCGGCACCAATCACCCATGGCGATGGTTAGCTGCCAGACTCAGGCATCGATTGCCCTGCCCTGGTCACTGGAGGAGGATTTCTCCAGCACGGAGAGGGAGTTCAGCCCCTTGCTGAGACAGCACCGTCTCGAATGGGCTCCGGAGGTTGCATCCGCTGATGGCCCCATCTCACCAACCCTCGGTCACTGCATCGGACACACCCCAATTGGCACCGGTGGCATCAGACTCAGTGCAGGAAGTGTCAGCAGGTGCTGAGGTGGAAGGACAGGTGTCCACCCAAAGACCCCCTTCCCTTGTAGGGGATAATGCCCCAGGCCCTTCCCGGTGGTTCAATCATTGTCCTCCTCACCAAACGAGGCAGTAGCAGGGCCCTCCCGTGTTAGCCCACCAGGAGCATCAAGCCCTGCTCCGACGGGTGGCTACTAACTTAGGCCTAGAGGTGGAAGAGATCAAGGCACAATCACATACTTTGTTCAATGTGCTCTCTGCATCCATCCCCACACATGTAGCACTCCTAGTGGATGAGGGGCTCCTGAACATTGCGAAAGCCCTCTGGCAAACTCTGTCCTCCATCCCACTCGTTTCCAAACAAGGCTAAGAAAAAGTATTTTGTCCCTGCCAATGGGTTTGAATACTTATATAGCTACCTGCCCATCGGGGTTCAGTCGCTGCTGCTCTTCCTCCTCCCATCCACTTGTGCAACTTGGCCCAGTGAAACACCATGGAGGCCTGAAGTGGGTGTTTTGAGGGTGTTCTCGAGAACCACATCCCAGTCACCTCCCCAGATCTGCCCCATCTTTTCCTCAGCTGTCTTCATCCCTGCCGTTTGACCTGGTTGAGAGTCACCTCAGACCACTGGCTGCTAAAAATTGTATCGCTGGACTACACCCTTCAGTTTTTGGCCACCTCCTTCCATCCCCCCCTTCCCCATCCCTCTTCAGGGACTCTTCTCATGAGCAACTCCTCGTTCAGAAGGTGAATAGCATCCTACAGCTGTGGGTAGTGGAGGAGGTCCCTCAGCAAATGACAGGGAAAGGTTTCTGCTCCTGCTATTTCCTGATCCCAAAAGCAAAAGGGGGCCTACAACTCATCCGGGACCTGCGACGACTCAAGAAGTACCTCAAGAAGTTAAAGTTTCACATGGTATCCCTGGCCTCCATCATCCCCTCCCTGGATCCAGGAGACTGGTGTGCCACTCTTGACTTGAAAGACACTTATTTCCATAGCTTCCGAGGACACGGACAGTTCCTCTGTTTTATGGTGGGCCAGCACCATTTCCAGTCAGCCGCACTCCTCTTTGGCCTCTCCTCACCCTGCAGGTCTTTACAAAATGTATGGCCCCAGTAGCCCCTTACCTGAGGCATCAGGGGGTCCAGGTCTATTCTTATCTCGATGAGTGGCTCATCAAGAGCAAATCGTGGGATCAAGTGCAGAGCAGGCTCCATCTGGTGTGGTCCACATGCCATGACCTGGGCCTGTTAGGAAACAAAAAGAAATCAACCCTTGTACCAGAGCAGCGGACAGAGTTTGTTGGGGTGGTGCTTGATTCCATGTGGGCCAGGGCATTCCTTCCAGAGACCCCTTTCTGAGCCATGTCGGACGTAATCTCTTGTTTGAGGGGCTACCAGCTCACCACCATCCACACTTGCCTAAAGCTGCTAGGCCACATGGCTGCCTGTACTTATATGATGATGTACTTGGTCCATCATCCCCAGCTTCACCTCCATCCATTGCAGGTGTAGCTGGCATCAGTCGTTCCCCAACAGACATGAGCTGGACCTGGTAGTCAAGGCGCCAAACACATCTGATCATCACTAGCATGGTGGTTAGACCCGATATTGGTGTTGCAGGGAGTCCCCTTTGTAGCCCCATCACCATCGCTAACTCTGGTGTCCGATGCCTCGGATCTAGGGTGGGGGGAGCCCACCTGGGCGAGCTCAGTATGCAGGACCATTCCCTTCTCATAAATGTCAGGGAGCTACTGGTGGTTTGCCTGGCCTGCCAGGCTTTTTGGTCACAGTTACAAGTCAAAGTGGTTCAAGTCCTGACAGACAGCACTGCCACGATGTTTTATATCAACAAGCAGGGCAGAGCCAGGTCATCAGCCCTCTGCCAGGAAGCCCTCAGACTATGGGACTTTTGTGTGCAGCATGCCATTCATCTTGTGGCAGCGCACCTCCCTGGAACCAGGAACGTGTTGGCAGATCGTCTCAGCAGAACCTTCTTGTTTCACCACAAGTGGTATCTCCACCCCAATGGAGTCGACCAGATCTTCTGAAAGTGGGGGTCTCCCCAGGTGGACTTGTTCACGACTGGTCATAACAGGAAGTGCCACCAGTTCTGTTCGTTTCAAGGGGTCAACAGGGTCTCCTTGTCAGACACCTTTCTGCTTCCTTGATTGGGCTCTGATGTATGCTTTCCCACTGGCGTAGTTGCTTCACAAAGTCGTCATGAAGATCAACCAGGCCACGGCCAAGGGGTTATCCTGATAGCCCCGGCTTGGCTTCGCGAGCATTGGTTCGGCATGCTCATGCACCTGTCAGTGACGACCCCGAAGCAGCTGCCCTTCTGGCTGGATCTTGTGTCGCAGAATCACGGCTGGCTCCTGCACCTGAATCTGGCAGCGCAGACACAGCTTGGCTGCTCAGTGGTTAACTACTGAGGAGTAAGAGTGCTCAGCCCAAGTCCAGCAGGTCCTACTGGGGAGCAGAAAGCCTTCCACTAAAGCGATCTACCTGCCTAATGGATTCACGTGCTGGGCCTCAGCCCAAAAGGTTAGGCCTGAGCAGGCCTCGCTGCAGCTAGTCCTGGACTACTTTCTGCATCTCAAGCTCCAGGGTTTGTCCCTTTCATCAGCTAAGGTCCACTTGGCCGCTATATCAACCTTTCACCCTCCATTCCAGGGCAGGTTGATCTTTACTCATAGCATGACAGTCCGGTTCTTAAAAGGTCTGAAGCGGCTCTGCCCTCAAGTCTGGAACCTTGTCCCTCTGAGGGACCTGAATCTAGTGCTCGCATGGCTCATGAAAGCTCCCTTCGAGTCCTCAACATCCTGTTCCCTTCTTCTGTTCTCCTGGAGGGTGTCATTCTGAGTGGGCACAGGGCTGGCTGTGCCTGGTATACTGAAGCATGAGCGCGGCACTCAAGGAGTTGCAACAGCTGGCCCTATGCATACCGCTAAGGCAAAAGTCTCCTATGACTGAGCACTTGGGCTCGCACTTACCTAGAATAGAATGGACGTGAGCAACACATCAGGAAGAACAGTTACAAAAGGTAGGTAACCATTTTTTTCCATCTCTTTCTAGTCTTCCTTTACCTGGCATCATAGAAAAAAAATATAAGAATAGGTCATCTCACAGTATCTGCACCTAAAATGGCCATGAGGATATCCTGATAGCTTCTATTCTTTGCCTCTCTCAGATTGTAGCAGGCTTTGCTTGTTCTATATTATTAACAAAATGTCAGTGATGTGCACTGTACTGCCACAGATAAGTATGAAGGTAAAGACCCTGCCTCTAGAAGTTGGTTTTCAGTTAGATAATATAATGAGAAAAGAGAGAAGACCATAGATTCCTAAATGACTTCTTAAATCAGACTCCTGATAAATGCTGAGCCCTGTATCCTGGTGTTCTAATCTCTAATACAAATGACCTATGCCTGTAGGGCCATCATGTTACAGCGCAGGAACTCGGAGACCTTATGATGGATGTTGTATAAGAACCCGAATAAAAAGTGTTACTTCCACCCAATCACTATGTCTGAACATAGATTTAATCCAAAGTGTATAATAAACATTTACTGGTTTATTGTAAGCTAACACAGGATCTGCTGGAAACCAAAAATACTTTAGAAACTTGTTTTCATCAATACCAGCTTAGAAAGAAGTAAGATGCTTTTTCTTCTTTTGGGGAATTTGAAAATGAACTATCAGAAAGGCCTCTGTGAAGAAACTGACAAAAATGGTTATTACAAGCAAAATTGTTGGTGTTTTTAAGGAAGAAATAATACCCTCAAATGACAGAATGTAGTTTTGATTGTATCTTTTGAGTAAGATACATGTCTGCTTTACCATCCTGAGGTATTAAAGCCAATGGAAAAAATAAATAAATGCCAGATCTCATATACATCCCTAATACAAAAGATTGAAAATACTTTACAGTAAAGATAAGCCAGCTCACTGGTTTTATTCATATAATCTCCCATGTTCAAACTGCACCTAAACTGAAAAAATCTGTTACACTGAACTGAACATTCTTAGCTATATATTTTTATCTCAATTAACGTGTCACTCAACATCTCATACCAAAAAGACCCAAGTAGTGGTTTTCTGTAAGTAGAAATATTTTATGAAATTCTGTCTGAATATTTCAGAGTTCTGCATTGGTTACAGAATTTTTGTTCCTTGCCTCTGGTTATATACAGTCAGCTGTATTTATTGTAATTGCTGTGAAATGGACAAGATACCGACAGAAAAGACTAGAGATGGAGCATGATTGTTTGATGCCCTGTCAACTTCTGTCTTGCATAAGAAAACGTTGCATTTGTGCAGGGCTACAGCAGGCCTTATCTGTCATTTCATCTCTGATTTAGATTATAATAAATAAGCACATGAAACGGGCTGGACAAGGAGAAGAGCTTTTGATCAGGTTGGCTTCATGCTCCCTGTAAAGGAATGCTGAACTGCATTATACTGTTCACTTGTCACTGTATATAAAATACCTGATTTAAATGAAGCTCAGACATACCTGGCAAAGTGTTAAAGGATCTTATGATGAACACATCTGGTGTGTGTAAACAGGCTCTGTAACCACTCCATATCTGGTAGAGGAACATGACACTCCCACTGTACAGTTATAGTATTGGAATAATTTACCATATCATCTTTCTGAAGTGTATCTACCAAGCCTTCATCAATGTGTGCATCCTTTTTACCATAAGTTCAGAGGAGAAGTTCAGCATGGATGGTGCTAGCACACCCCCATTGTTGGCATTTGCCAGGACTCCCTGTCTCTCAGCAGACATGGAAGCAGGCAGTGGGAAAGTGCTCCCTCTTCTCTTTCAGATTAAATTGCCCTAGCAAAGATTTTTTTCCCTCCCAGCCTCATTTTGGACTTTAGTGACTCTTTGTACTTGGACAAAGCCCCTCTAAGGTTTTGGGAAACTTATGAGCAAAATTGAAATATTAGTGCTACCATGGAGAAGGAAGCCTTCTTAGCAGGCAGGGGATCAAATAGCAGCCAAATCACAGGCACCTCAAGACAAGGCCATAATCACACATCAAGAGTTCTTGCAGAGCTCTCTTCCTATCAGGCACCAGGAGCTCTAAGCATGCTCCTCAAACACAAGCACCAAGGCAGATCTAACCATGTATCTTTTCCCATAGTATCGATGCACTGCAGGGAGGTGCCCCAGCCTAGTGAGGAGGTGAGGTGCATGCCGAGGCGCAGCAAAAGTCTGCCACCAGCACAGCATGTACATTCAGGGAAAAGAGGATCAGTTATTAGACAGATGGTTTTAGTATTTTTTAACTGGTTTCTGATCACCCTGAAGCAGCAATTGGGCATCGGCTGACACTCAGGCAGCATCACTCTTCATGGAGACCAGTAACATTGCAGAGTGACTCATCCTCATCCTAACACAATCATCCAGACCTCCAAAAACTATGACTGAGCCAAGAAAAGATCCCAGCACAAGCAGAGGAAAAGGCATTCCCCATCATCGTCCAGCCCTTCATCTGCCAACCCAGAAAAAGAAAGTGAAAGTATTACTAACACTTCAAGAAAATTAAATCCAAAGCATAAAACTTCCTCATCTCTTCATAAGATGAACCCACCTCTCCCTAAAGGAAGATGGCGAATTTTCTGAATGGGGAAAAAAATCAGAAATGGAAATTTGAGAGAAAATTTTCCACCCGATATCTTCACAAGATGCCTGGAATCACTAGAGAACTTCGGCATTCAGACAGACCAAGAAGAAGGAAACTGTCTGTAGCTACATAAGGTTACAAGGAAGAGATGGGACCGTCTCTTAATAAGGTAGTCCCAAACGCTATAAAGGTCAAATGGGAAAAGACAAAAATCCAGCTGACTTGACCATGCACATAACCTTACGTATGCCAAAGATCAGTAGTACTGGTTTCCCCATGCCAAGGGTGCATTAATCTCTAAAGAAAGACACTTGCCTTCAAGGATCACAGAGACTAAAAACCCTGTTGAATGAAATCTTGAAGTCAGACTCAAGAAAAACCAAAGCACTTGACAGCATCCTTCAGGCTACATCCATATCCACCTACTTTCTCAGAGTGATAATAGGCTGGTCTAAAGAACAGAAGGAACCAGCCTGGCTTATCAGTGTCTGGGGCACTATGGAAATAGGGAGTATGGGAAGAACCACTGAGCTACCAGACTGTTATTGCTTTGCTGAGATATTAAGAGATGAAAAAACTGATCTCATATGCGTAATTTCAATGTCAGCTCACAGCTACACTTCACAGTTGTAGAAATCTAGCTGATATACATAAATTAACAATGGTTAGCAATGGAGATATGTTTGTTTTAGGAAACATACAACACAATGGAAATTCTTAAAGTTTCTCCTTCTGTTTCCACTACAGCAAGAACCAGAGTGAGAGAGGTTTTGTATTTGTTTGTTTGCTTTTGAAAAGCATTGAACATGACCCCTCAATAATGTGTAGGAGAGGAAATGAAAAGCATACGTGGGAAGCTGAGAAAGCAGCACTTCTCCTCTATCATTAAACATATAATAAGGTAGATCACATCAGTTGTTGGCATATTTTCCCAGGTGGATAGGTATCATAGATACAGTACTGTCTGATTATATATTAACTTGGCATATGGTAGTAAATTAAAAATACTAACAGATGAACTGTGTGACATGTAAAAGGAGACTGAAGATCTCTTACGTGCAACAAACTCTTTCTCTTAGTCTCTAAGGGTATGTCTACACTTTTATGTAAGCCCAGGGTTAATAAAACTTGAGTTAGCAGACACTGGCTTTGTTAACCTAGGGCTTGAGCATCTACACTCATTTGTAACCCCAGGTTAGGAACTGTTGAATCCTGGGTCCTAACCAGGGGCTTCAGTGTCCAACCACCCATATCTCAGACTTCCTAGCATCCTCCCAAAATGTGGCCACTCTCACCCTTTGTTCATGGTGCAGTGTGGAAAAACTTGACTGTCCACCAAACGTGACTGCCCAGAGGACAAAGAAAGTTGGCCTGTGGGATTGTTTTGGCAGACTCCCAGAGCATGAGTCCAGTGAGGCTGTGTCTACACTGCAAAGCAACAGAGCTTGAACCCAGAGTCCCAGCTTGACTCGTCTTGGGACCCTCTACCACTGTTGAGTCCTGGGATCCATGGTCTGACCCCTGGGTTAGTGTGTAGATGGAAGGGGTTGGGACTAGGCTTGAGCCTGAGTTCAAATCCTACATTTACATTGCAGTGTAGACATACCCTAAGGTGTAGTGAGGGACATTCTTGTCATTTTCCACAGAGTCTAGTAGCAGGGTTGATCTGTGACAACCAGCATGTTTGTTCTCAGTGATGTAAAGTGTGCTGGAATGCAGAGCCTACCTTTTCTTGCAATTGGACAGTAACATATGAACTACCTCCATATGAGCAACCACCTCTCAGACCAATTCCAGTAAAAGTGTATTATATAGAAGTCCTAAAACCAATCCATGATTTTTAATAGATTTATATGGGGTCTATTTTTTGCATATTATCTGAACAAATTATTATTAAGAGTAATAGGCCACATAAGACTTTTCATCCATAGAGTTTGAAACTGTTTATAATTAAAAGTAAATATTATCCCCATTTACAGATGGGAAAAACTGAGACACAGAAGGTGAATTGACTTGCCCAAGGTCACCCAGAAGATCAGATCACCTGAGTGCCAGTCTAGTGTTCTGTCTGTTCCCATGCTTTCTCCTAAATTGTCTGGCACTTTTGGTGTAACCAGACTGAGCATTTGGTTACATATGCTAATTGGTAATCAATTCCAGTTCCCGACTCTGTGTAGAAATGATAGTCTTTGAGTTTTTTAATAGAAGTGGGATGAATAGGGCATCTTGCAATAGTAATAGGTGCCTTACAAGCCCTATAAATTTGCTTGTGGAAGTTTTTGAGCAGCCGCAGCATCATGTATAGAGGTATTGTTGGGAAATCAAGAAGGAGAGGAGAAGTCGAGTAGTGCAAGCCCCATTTCCTCTATTGGAAGGGTTTGTATGTTACAGTCAACTCTTGTGATTCTGTTGCCCTAGCAGAATGATATCACCAGCTCTACCGTTGTTGTTTGTAGTGTAATTGTAGGCATTTTGGTCCCAGAATTTGAGACAGACAAGGTGGGTGAGGTAATATCTTTTATTGGATTAACTTCTGCGGTGAAACAGACAGCTTTTGAGGTTACACACAACTCTTCTTCAGCTAAGTTCGAAAGCTTATCTCTTTCACCAACAGAACTTGGTCCAATAAAAGACATTACCTCACTTATCTTGCATAACCAGCTCTAGACATTCAAAGTAAAATTTTGGAAACAAAATAAGGATATTTTGAAAGAGGTAAGTTATTTTTTGGCAGAATTGACCTATTTATTGCATTACCAAGCCTCTGTTTTGTGTGATATCTCTAGTGGGATCAGGAAGAGTCACTACAGAAGAAGGAACAACATCTACAATGGGTGTTCCTGCACTGGCAGATGTCCTGAGTGCTAACTTTTCTAATACTATCTGAATTCTAACTATTTTCTCCCTTTTCTGTGATCTACAAAGGAGTATCTATCCAGTCTGCATTCAGAAGACAAGTATAGAGCCCTCCTCTGCTTCTTTGGATACTATTTCTAGTAGGGGCCCAGAGGCTCTTCCTGTTTATTAGCGAGCACTTCTTGAAATGAAGTGTGTAAGTAACTCCCATATCTGAAGCCTGCTATTATCAGCCATTGCCCTAAATGGCATTTGTTACTCAAATATATTTTTGGCATAAAATAATTGCTAAACTCCCATCTAAAACTATCCATCTAAGATGGTGCTAAAAACTTGGCCCAAAGCTAGACTAACACTTTTAAAAATTGGGTGCCTAAAGTTAAATGCCATAAGGTAGGATTTTCTAAAGCAGTCCACAGTTGCCTAACTCTGCTCCCATTGAAATCAATGGTCATCTCACTGTTGACTCAATGAGGACAGAGTTAGGGCAACACTGAATACTTCTGAAAATCCCTTTCATTATAGTTAGATAATTCCAGGGTAAATCATGGCTGCTACCGTTATCTAGGTCACCTGTTGATAATGCAGCTTTTGTTGGTTGATTTTATTTAGGAAGTGTCTCTGTGGTTCTTTTCTGGTCCAGCTGCACCATTTTAGGGATTACTAAAGAAATTAGTCCTCTGGAACTCACTTTCAGTTTTGGAAAAGAGGCCAACAACAGTTTGTTATCAATTTTTATTAACACTAAAAATGTTAACAAGCTTTTGCCATCATAAGTATTGTGGGGAAAACAAAGCATTCAGCTGCACCCTTTATTAATTTTCATATTTCATTTAAAGCTACAGACTAGTCATTTCACTTTAGTTGCTTGATAGTTTTCCATTCTTCCTGTTTTACAGTTATTTCACATTTGGTGTGGAAAAGGCAGACTCTGGGCCTTGTGCTACAAAGAAGCATATTTTTCATCACTTCCTAGAATCACTTATCTTGTGAAAGATACACAGTGCTGCTACACTGAACAGCTTAGGGAGGACAATGAAGAAGCGTATACATGGTTGTTATTCGCATGAGGATCTGTTGATAGGAATTTAATGCTCTGAGTGAGAGGAAAAGTCTGACATTGAGAACAGACTGTAGCGTAAGCTTGGTGAACCTGTGATCTTTACTCTTATTTCACACTGAAAGAGTTCAGTGAGTTGAAATGGATAATTTAAAATATAGATAGATCAACAATGGGTCACTTCCTGCATAATCAAGGAGGTCTAATTATTTCTCTACTGTATTTCTTTTTCTGTAATCTCTTGTAGTTGTATGAGAGCAGCTGAGATTCATAACCAAACCAGAGATTCTGCTACAGTAAACTCGAACTGGTGGGACAGGTTTAAGCACTTAATCCTTTTTCTGCTCCTGTTATAACACTTCCTAGAATATGGCAATACTAACAGGATGTTTTTCATAGAGATTAAAAAGGGATTAGTTGTTTTTGTGAAATCATCCATGACTCATCTCCAGCCAGTCCATTGTCAAACCTGTGGCCGATTGCACTGGCCTGAACAAACAGCATGTTTTCCTGATGAAAGGAAAGCAAACAATGAACTGCCCCCTGTTCATTTCTTTGTCACTGTTTATTTTGACCTTTGCTCTCAATTATCAATAATGATAATTAAAAGAACCCAAACAAAGTGAAGTTACTTTTAGTTCATTCTGCACAGTAACCTGAAGATTCTGACCAGGTCCATCCTTCAGTCCTTGCTAGTCACCTTTTAACAGACTGTTCGGAAATATCCAACCTAAAAACAAATGGAATGGAACACAGAATGCTGGGTGACTTCATTTGTCAGATGACTTGGCTTTCGGATAGATGGTCCCAGCATGGATTAAAGTAGGTGCAGTGGAGTAAAGACCCATTTCCTACTCTGCTTGGTATTGTTCAGACTGACTCTGGGCACTGCTTACCCAATAGTCCCTCCTGCAAGAAAGTGGGTGAAGAGGGGTCCAGAATGGAAGGAGCCCTGAATCTGTCCCCTGCCAATAGGGCAACCACAGTAGCTGGCTGGGAGTACATGAGTGAATAAATTGCTCTATAAAAAGAGATGAGGTAACTTACTCCTCCCTAGAGCAGGGAAAGAACTGTGAAGCTGAGAGTATGTTTACAGTTCAAATACTGCAGGGGTACAGTTGCTCTACTGAAGCACTTCAGTGTAGACCAGGGGTTCCCAAACTTGGTTCGTGGGTTGTTCAGGATAAGCCCCTGGTGGGCCATGAGACATTTTGTTTACCTGAGTTCCTGCAGATACGGCCGCTTTCAGCTCCCAATGGCCGCGGTTCGCTGTTTCCAGCCAATGGGCGCTGTGGGAAGCGGCGCGGGCCGGGCCACCGCTTCCCACAGCTCCCATTGGTCGGGAATGGCGAACTGCAGCCACTGGGAGCTGCGAGCGGCTGTACCTGCAGACGCTCAGGTAAACAAAGTGTCTTGCGGCCCGCCAGGGGCTTACCCTGAACAAGCTGCGAACCAAGTTTGGGAACCTCTGGCGTAGATATTACCTATGTTGGTTGGGGGGTTCTTCCATCAGTTTAGTACTGTCTGCACTAGGGGTTAAGTCGGCATACATACATCTCTCAGGGGGTTGAGTTTTCACACTCCTGGGAGACATAGCTGTACTGGTATAAGGCTATGTCTACACTAGAAATTACTTTGGTATAGCTTACATCACTCAGAAGTGTGAATAATCCACCTCCCAGAGTGACATAAATTATACTGTCCTAAACACTGATGTGGACAGCGCTACGGCGGCGGGAGACCTTCTCCCACCATATAGCTATTGCTTCTTGCAGAGGCACGAGTTATTAAGCTGATGGGAGAGCTCTCTCCCATCAGTTTAGAGTGTCTTCACTAGAAGCCCTACAGTGACACAGCCTCATTGGTGCAGCTGTGCCGCTGTAGCTGCTGTAGTGTAGTCATAGCCCATGTTCCTAGTGCAGCCCAGGCCTGAGTCACAGTTCATTCTCTTCTCTGCTTCTGAGATGGGGCAGCTATGCATTGCGCTTTACTCAGGGCAGATTGTAAAGGTACAATCTAGCACTTTCTGGTTTTCACTTGCTACTCTCTCAGGCCTGGGCTACACCACAAATTTATTTCCATATCGCACCATCTCTCATGGAGGTGAAAAATCCACACTCCTGAGAAAAACAGATATTCCTGCCTAACCCCTGATGTAGACTAGCACTAGATTAATGGGCGAATTCTCACTTTAACATGGCTACCACCCCTCAGGGAGGTGGATTACCTCTACCAAGAGGAGAAGCTCTCCCATTGGAACAGGTAGTATCTTCACTGAAGCACTACAGTGGAGCAGCTGTAGCTTTTCAAGTGTAGACAAGCCCTCGGTCTGCTTTAGAAATTATTTAGCAGTGAGATGTGCTACTTTAAGGATAGAGTGTAGTCAGGAGTGTCTGAGGCATTAGTAATATGAATTTTCCTGGTACAGTATAACTCATTTCTTCCTGTTACTCTTCTTCTGCTTATCTCCAATGGGTTTCACTAGTGGAAGCTTGCTGTTTAAAATATTTGGAACACTCTTCTAAATGGGGCTGTCCACTTTCTAAAGAGTCACAAGAGTTAACTAAACCCCTTCAATAGCTATGGGGCCTCTTTCCTCTTCTGCATTTAATCGTTAATGTGCATTTAAAGCTGAAAGTCTTTTGAAGGTGTGCCCATACAATATAAATACATTTCTGAAGCCTTTTAACGAACAAGCGCTTTACATAGCTAACCGTAACATATGAACAACCGCAATTTTTCTGAATTATACAAAAAAATCCCACCCTGTTAAATACCCTGGAGCACACATTGCTTTATTGGTATATTTTCTTGCAACACAGCAAGTATATCTTGCAGTTCTTGTGAGGTTTTTGACACAGACTGCCATCTCTAGGTCTCCTGAGAAAGCTCCTTACTTGACTTCTTATTTGTCATGCTTGTCCTCATTCAATGTAGCTACAGTGCTCAGAAGTATAGATTTTTCATACCCCAGAGCTGTCAAACCAGGTAGACCAGGCCTAAGTATTTTATTTAGAAAAGAGGCTAGCATCCATGTGAAGTAATTATCCCCAGTGAAAATGTCTGTGGGTATGTCTATACTACAGAGCCTTTAGTGAGAGCATAGGCCCCTAGTGTTGACACAGCCTACACTGACAGAAGGACATTAGCTACACTGACAGAAGCCCTCTTCTGTCAACCCAGCTGCGTCTACACTGGAGGTTTTTTCAGCATAGCCATGTCATTAGCAGGGGATGTTTTCCCACACCCCACCAGATAAAGCTACGCCGACATAACTTCTAAGTGTAGAGCCAGCCCCTGTTTTCAGTCTGCCAGTGTAAGGCAGTAACTCTTGCTCCTAGAGAGCCCTCTTGGAGGCATTCCTATGACAGGAGACTGAACAGAGACAGGGCAGTGGATTGAACACTCTGGAAGTTCTGTCCCTGGTCATTGTGCTCATAGCTACTATAAAAATATCACAGCCAGTTATGAATTTTGTCAGAACGTTCTAATACAGATGGAGAAGGTCATTTTGAATATGGCTCCTATTTATTTGTCTGTCAATGCTCACAACGAATTATACACATGTACCAGATGCTACACTAACTGTGCCCTTGGTTCACAACACTGGCAATTAAACAAAAATGAGAATGTCTGTGTGGTGTCATATTAATACTCCTAAAGATTAACAACTAATCCCAAAGCATAATGAGTTTTCCATCAGTGTGACTTGTAGGTCACTGTCACTATAAATCTAGCTTCACAAAGATCAATGTCCAAAAGAATCCCCATCGATTGCTAAAAAAGCAACAGAACAAAACCCAGAATTGTCTATGGACCAGAAAAATAAAACACTGAACTAAAGGAGCTAAACTGAGGTAGCCCCTGGGTGTCAGTGCACTCAGCTCAACCACTATTCAAATATGCTGAAAGAAAAGTACCTTCATGGAGAAAAACACAAAGCCTCATTTCCATTTAGCGTACTTTTTGTTGTGTTTCATTCTAATGAAACTCACATAGTTGGCAGAGTCATTGCCTTTAGTTGGAGGTTTGCTAATATCTTGTGAATGACTGTGGTATCTTGGATGACAGGAATATGAAGTTCGTTTTAATACCTACACCTTAGATAAGATGGCGCCAGCATCTATGTAAAAACATAGATGCCCAGGCAGCAATGTTAGCATATGTGCGTCTGTAATGAGAGGCGGGGAGCGTATTCGGAGGCAGTGCAGTCTCTGCTGGCTACATTATTGCAAACCGTTCCAGTATATCACTAAAACACAAAGGGTAGCGTTTGTTACTGATACTGAGCACTTGGTGCCTGGTTATGCCACGTGCTGAATCAGGACCAGCCCTCTGTATTGTGCCTGCCAGGACGGAAAATACTTTCAATGCCACCCATCCACGCTGAGTGGCCAAGACTTATCAAAAGCAGTATGGGATCCCCCAGAGACTGGCAACCCTATTTGCCAACCCTCGAAAACCAGCCCTGTGTTGAGCACCTCCTGCAAGGTGCTGAGTGCCCTCAGCTCCCATTAACTCCAATTTTGCTGGTATCAAGCCCTTTAATGGAGATAAAAGATCATAATAACATTATGAGCACCTGAATGCCAGGCACCTGATTTATGCTTAAGGGTGAATTAAGACTATATTGGCCCTGAATACCCCAAAGCTCTGCCACTCTCCTCAGAATGGCCAACAGTGCATGCTGTGTCCACTGATTAACTCTGAGCAAGCAACTTTTCACCTCCCCCTGGGTCAAGTCATAGTGTGATCTGAGACACTGACACCGAGTAAAACCCTAACCCCATTGAAATCAGTGACAAAATTCCCATTGACTTCATCTGGGCCAGGACTTCACTCTTTGAACTCATAACACATCACTGCCTAGGTCCTATGCTGGGAACAACGAGTCTGCAGCCAGCCAACATTATGTCTCGTCCTGTGCTTCTCACTGAGCCACTCCTGTGTCAAGGCCCACTGAGTATACCTACATGGGAATTAATGGGAAACTTTTTAATGTGCATCTGGTAACTCGCAGTATGCAAGTCATACCAATAGCATGCACGTGGGCGCCTCTTCCATTTTCAGTTTGCATCTTGTGAACCTAAGCTGCTGCTTTGCTGTGACCGGAGGGAGTAGTGTTCTCAGGGGCTATCCCATGGTCCTTTGCTTTGTGACTGAGCAGCATGCATCATGGGATTGTTTTCAGTGTGAATTATGGAAGGTTCAGACTTTTGAAAAACAAACAAGCTTCCTCTGTCTCCACCTGTGGTCAGGAGGCAGGTACTCCTGCCTAGTGGTTACCAACAAAGATGTCAGTTGCTGCTAATAGGTGCAGTCCTCGGGTGACAATTCCACCTAATGAGTACAGTTTAGGGGCAGTAACTCTGCCTAGTGGCTGCAGTCCTCAGGTAGTGCAGGGGAACCCAGGTCCACCCACTCCACCAGGCTCTGACCCAGGCCCAAGGAGGGTTTGGCTTTGCTTACCTTGCAGGGCCATGCCTCAGCCTCAAGTCAGCTTCCCTGGGTAACTTCCTACCTCCCTCTGCAGCTCTGCTGGCAACTGTCTATCCCTGTGGGCACAGGCACTGACTTCCATTTTTCCCCGTGGGTGCTTGTCATAACTTTCCTACTCAGCTCTGAACCTTAGAGTTCAGAGTTCAGAACATGAGAAGCTAGCATGAAACCTCCAAACTTAATTACCAGCTTGGATCTAATATCCCTGCCACCAGCCAGAATTCCAGTGTCTGGCTCACTCTGGTCTCCCCAAAAACCTTCCCTGGGGAACCCCCAAGACTCAGATGCCCTGAGTCTCACCACAAGGGGAAATAATCCATTTCCCTTCCCCCTCTTTACCTCCTCCCAGATTTCCCCACCCTGGGTACTCTAGGATATTCCCTGCTTCAAGTCCTTGAAACACAAGTACCGAGAGATCAATCTCTCTCTCCCCTCACCCAGAGGGTATGCAAAGTCAGGCTTAGTAAATCTAACACAAAGAGATTTTCCCCCTCCCTTCGTTTCTTAGCCTTAACCAGTGAAAAACACTTAAACAGGTCTTAAAAAGAAAGCTTTATATAAAAAGAAAGGAAAAGACATAAAATGGTCTCTGTATCAAGGTGACAATATACAGGGTCAATTGCTTAAAAGAAAAAATGAATAAACAGCCTTATCCAAAAAGAATACAATTTAACACATTCCAGCAACTACGCACATGTAAATACAAAAAAAATATATAAACCTATTGTCTTACTATCCTTGTATTTACAACTTGGAAACAGAAGATTAGAAAGCCTGGAGATAGAAAGATCACTCTCAGAGCCGAGAGGGTCACCGAACCAAGACAAAGAACAAAGAACTCACACCCAAAACTTCCCTCCACCCAGATTTGAAAAAGTCTTGTTTCCTGATTGGTCCTCTGGTCAGGTGTTTGGTTCCCTTTGTTAACCCTTTACAGATAAAAGAATATTAACCCTTAGCTATCTGTTTATGACAGTGCTACACCCCTACTCTGCTCTGAGGCCCCACACCCTCTCTGACTCTTCCCGCAAGTCCCCACCCTCGCTCTGCGTTTTCCTTCCCCCACCCGCCCACAGTTCTCTACCCTCCCCACAGTGCCTCCTGCCAAACAGTTGATTGGGGGCCCCAGAGCACCCACCTGAGTCTGGTGCACACCAGGTTCTTACCCAGGGGTTCTCTTGGCCTCTGGTGTTAGGCCTCTTGCCCCTTCTGAAGCAAGATCCTTCTCTAGAGTTAAGGTCCAGGGAGGTCTGTCCACTGTGACTCTTCTCCAAGGACAGCGGGTGATCCTTGACATGCCAGGCTTCTGGCCAGTGTCTAGGAGACCCTTGGCTGAGACCAGGCCCTCTTGGATATCTGCTGGCTGCAGCCCTTTGCCTAGGAGGCTCCCCTATCTGGGAGCATCTCTTATGGGCTACCCATTCTGCTGGGTTTCCTGAAGAGCTCATGTCATAAACAGATAAGTAAGAGTTAATAGAACAGAAGTGCTTCATATCTCTTTTGCCTGTAAAGGGTTAACAAGATCAGTGAGCCTGGTTGTCATCTGACCAGAGGACCAATCAGGGGACGGATACTTTCAAATCTTGAGGGAGGGAAATTTTTGTGTGTGCTCTTAGTGTTTGGTTGTTGTTCTCTCTGGGTTCTGAGAGTGACCAGACGTGCAACCAGGTTTCTCTCTAATCTCTCTGATACATGCTCTTATGTACTCAGAATAGTAAGTACTAGGTAGATAAGGCAAGTTAGGCTTATGTTTGTTTTCTTTATTTGCAATGGTGTATTTGGCTGGAAGGAGTTCAAATTTGTATTTTGCTGAAAGGGTTTTAATTTGTACTTGTATACTTAAGCTGGGAGGGTATTCCCAGTGTCTATAGCTGAAAGACCCTGTACCTATTCCATTTTAAATTTACAAAGATAATTTTTACTGTTTTTCTTTCTTTAATTATAAGCTTTTCTTGTTTAAGAACCTGATTGTTTTTTTATTCTGGTGAAACCCCAGGGGACTGGGTCTGGATCCACCAGAGAATTGGTGGGGAGAAAGGAGGGAAGGGGGAGAGAAAAGTTAATTTTCTCTCTGTGTTAGGATTACTTTCTCTCTCAGGGAGCGTCTGGGAGGGGGAGAGAGAAGGAGGGGGGAAGTGAATTTTCCTCTCTGTTTTAAGATTCAAGGAGTTTGAATCACAGTGATCTTCCAGGGTAACCCAGGGAGGGGAAGCCTGGGAGAGGCAATGGTGAGAGAAAGGGTTTACTCTCCTTGTGTTAAGATCCAGAGGGACTGGGTCTTGGGGGTCCCCGGGCAAGGTTTTGGGAGGACCAGAGTGTACCAGGCACTGGAATTCCTGGTTGGTGGCAGCACTACAAGTACTAAGCTGGTAATTGAGCATAGAGGAATTCATGCTGGTACCCCATCTTTTGGACGCTAAGGTTCAGAGTGGGGAATTATACCATGACAGCTCACCATCTAGATTCCCTGCTCACTCAGCCTTCTGGCTCAGGCCTCTCTGGGAACCTCCTTTCCACAGGATCTTCCTGTTCCCTTTGAAGTGCCCCTCTAACTCGGCTTGTGTAACGTTTATTAATTCTAGGTGTTTGTTTACTAAACCACCACCTTACGGAGTTATTTATCCCTGGGGGGGCCTTCATAGTGCAGTCACAGGCAGACTGGGGCCTACCTCCCCATAAAGGGCAGCTGCCCTGTGCCACCCTCTCCCGCAGACATAACCACACTACATCTCCATAACAGACCCTCCCAATACCCCTCTCCTGCAGACACATACCCACTACATCTCCATAACAGATCCTCCCAACACCCCTCTCCCCCAGACACAGCCACACTGCATCCCCATAACAGACCCTCAATATCCTTTCTTTAGACACAAACCCAATGGCATGGTTCTCGGAGTACCCAGGACTATGAGTCATTTCATTAAGCTCTGCCTCCAGCGAGAAGGAGTCTTGCCTGTGGTGACTGGGTGTTAGTTACCTAACACCATTAGCCTTTCAGACACTCAAGCACTCTCCTCTGGGTTATGCGGGCCCTGTCTTTGCCTAGCAGGTTAACAAGATGTGCACCTGAGTCCCCTGAAGCATTCCCCTGTGATATCCAGCCCCTGATACTGACTACCCAAAGAAATCCCAGCTCTTCTTCTCCAAAGGAGCAGTGTGCCCCAGTTTGCCAGTTTTACATTAAATCAGCACTCCTGTGTAACACATAGCATGTGTGAACACCTATAATAAAACAAAAGAAGGTTTATTTAAGAAATTAATTCCATTGGTGTGACGGGGCAGAGCGGCTCTACACTGGTACCGCAGGAGTTAATCCTTCCTTCCTAGCAGAGGAAGCCGCGCCCCAGAAACTAGGAAGGAACAATCAGTTTCACACATACAGAATGGGAAGAGACTGTCTAGGAAGGAGTATGGCAGAAAAAGATCTAGGGGTCATAGCAGACCACAAGCTTAATATGAGTCAACAGTGTGATACTGTTGCAAAAAAAGCAAACATGATTCTGGGATGCATTAACAGGTGTGTTGTAAACAAGACACGAGAAGTCATTCTTCCGCTTTACTCTGCACTGGTTAGGCCTCAACTGGAGTATTGTGTCCAGTTCTGGGCACCGCATTTCAAGAAAGATGTGGAGAAATTGGAGAGGGTCCAGAGAAGAGCTACAAGAATGATTAAAGGTCTTGAGAACATGACCTATGAAGGAAGGATGAAGGAATTGGGTTTGTTTAGTTTGGAAAAGAGAAGACTGAGAGGGGACCTGATAGCAATTTTCAGGTATCTAAAAGGGTGTCATCAGGAGGAGGGAGAAAACTTGTTCACCTTAGCCTCCAATGATAGAACAAGAAGCAATGGGCTTAAACTGCAGCAAGGGAGATTTAAGTTGGACATTAGGAAAAAGTTCCTAACTGTCAGGGTAGTTAAACACTGGAATAAATTGACTAGGGAGGTTGTGGAATCTCCATCTCTGGAGATATTTAAGAGTAGGTTAGATAAATGTCTATTAGAGATGGTCTAGACAGTATTTGGTCCTGCCATGAGGGCAGGGGACTGGGCTCGATGACCTCTCGAGGTCCCTTCCAGTCCTAGAGTCTATGAGTCTAAGAGTCTATGAGTCTATGAACTCTGCTGGGCATGCTCCAACTGGAGAACAGATATAAAAGCCTGCAGATCAGTTCAGTTGGGGCTGACCACTGGAGGTGAAGGATGCAAGCATGCTGCTACTGCCTGAGGTGGGAGAGCCTGCATGCTGGGATCTGGGAGTCAGTCAAGCTGAGATACTCCCTGAGATTCTGATGGCAGCTATCCTAGGAGAGGAACAGACTGGAGGAACCCCTGCAGCAAATGACCTGGCTTTCATGGTAGGAAGTGACCCAGGAGAACTTTAGAGACAAACAGTGTTAGAGCTGTATTGCTGCTTGGTGTGTTGCAGGCAGATCCCTGCCAAGTGAGTGGCAAGGAGAGCTTGCCATTACCAGGGACCTAGGTTGGGGCTTGGTGGAGAGGGTGGGCCTGAGTCCCCCTACACCCTCACCCCCAAACTGTGAGGGATTCTAGAGACTCTGGCTGCTAGGCCATGCTACCTTGCTTGTGAAGGGGGCTTGTATGGATTCTAGCTGCTAGGCTGTGCTATCCCACCAGACAGAGATGATAGTGGGGAAGAAGGCCAAAAGGCTATAACTGACTGCCTGTAGAGGGGTGGATGCAAGGACTAAAGAGTGATGAGGTGCTGACACTGCATCCTACCCCTGCCACAAAGGGGTGCTGTGGTGCCAGGCACGCCACAACTGGAAACAAGAGAAAATGATGGAAACAAATGGTTACAATACAAAATATGAACTAAGGCCTATGCTTATTAATAGTTAGTTTTCCCTCTCTAATAAAATAGGTTCAGTCCCCAAAGCTCAGTCCATTGTAGAGCAGGCTGGCTTCATAGGAACTGGGATCCAACCTTTCTTGAAACAACCCTGCTCAACAAGCTGTTTCCTCAGTGAAGGGATGCAGAGTGTCTTTCTCCACTAATATGCTGAACCAGTCATTTGTCTTTATTCATAGACAGGGTGATCCTTTGTCTGCTATAATGTTCCTTTTTGCCTTCAAGTAGTATCTATGCCTATAGTTTATCTCTGATGGTTTTTCCACTGACTTTTCTATGTTGTTGCAATGGTGGACAATTGAGCTAGACATTACACAGTCAGCTAGTCAGGGAGTGGGTGACAACTCACTCCTGCTTGAATGGACTGTCACTGAAGCATATATTTCCTTGGTGACTTGCTTTCATGCCAAGACCATAAGGGCATAATTTTCAATATAGTTATGTTATTACTTTATTACCTATGCGCACCTTCCAATTATGTGTACTGATACATTACAAGCTTTCAGTAGAGACTTTATATGCTACACTTTGTGGATAAATATCATGAAAGCAGTGTATTAGGTGTAGAGAGTTTGTCAGGTCTGAGATAGGAGTAGCTTGTAAAGAACTGAACCCTTTGCTGGTTGGCACCAATGGGCCTTTGTGTCACATCTGCTACATCCCCATAACAGACACCCACTATATCCCCCTGGCATGAAAGCCCATCCTAAACAAACTCTCTCTCCCATCACCATTATAGCTCTAGTTCATCTAACCTTCTGCAATGCATTCACATCCCACATTAGTACACATCTGCAATCCCCCCCCCACACTCCCCTCAGCACACAATCACTCTACCCACCTCCATGAATCAGACACACTCTGCTCCCCTATTTCAGCACCCACCCAGCTACCTACTCTACCCCAGGCTTGCAAGAACAATCAGTGCTTTTGTTTCTGTGGATAAAGAAGATGTTGAGAGTGATAAAAAGTGCACAAGGATTTTGTCATATTTTTCTGTTGCTTGCAAGAATATCAGTTTGACATTTTTAGAGGGTTTCAGAGTAGTCCTGGAGGAAATCAGCTTTTGATTTTGGTCTTTTGTAATCTTTACTGTTGAAATTGTGAGTTCCGGTACTTTAAGGCTTCTGGCACTGGATGTATCAGTAGCTCCATCAACAGTCAAGGTAAAGTGGTGACTTTCACTTACACCGTAGTTTCATTTCCTGTATTTTCTATGAAGATGAAAGAATTTTTGCACCAAATGTGCAATTTGTGAAGACCATGTTGATATTTACATTTTGGAAAATCCTGAAGAAACTCATTCACTATCTTCGAAGTTCTCAACTAGTGTTTCTCAAACCTTTCAGGTTGGTGACCTCTTATTTAAAGTAAATTTTCATGACCCCTTTACATTTACTATAAAAGTAAGAATTAAAAAGTGTGTGTATAATGATAGTGATAACGATAAGCCTAGATCATTTATTTGTGTTTTTGAGAAGGTAACAGACAACAACACTTGACCTTCAAAGATAGTGTGCAAGGAGTAGAACGAGCAAGACTTTCTTTATTTTAGATAATAAAAAATTTAAAGTCTCACAACTACTCCCACCCCGACTGCCTTTCATGAACCTCATGACCCATCAAATGAGAAACCCTCTTCTAAACATTTAACAGTGTTGCATCTGGTAAATCTAGCATTTGTAGCCAACCATTTATTTGGATTCCCTTTAGCTCAGCTATCTCATACCTAGAGATTTGGGGGCAGATTCTGTGCTGCATCTTCTGAGAGGTGCCGATCACGGAGAAGAAAGCTTGTATGTTAACAGACTCTGCTCTTAGACTTCAAAAAAATTGGTATGTTCATCAGTAAGCTCCTTTTAATTTTGACTATGGAGTCAAAGTTGTGGGCATGCACATGATTTTAAGGAATTGGATGAATATATGGTGAAAGCATGTAATGGAAGTGAAAGGAGTGTGTTTGAGAGAAATCATCCAGCTTATTTCTCTAAATTCAGATAAAGTTTGCAAGGCTGCTATCTGGGGGCCATGAAGTATTATCTACAAGCTAAGGAAACTTGATATAAAATCAGTGAGACAGCAAGCACAGAACTCCACAATGTCATCTGAGTCACTTTTCAGAGTACAATCAGAGTACTTCATCCTGCATAACTAACAACCTGAGGATGCACAGTAAAGAAATGGCCACATGCACATAAAAGCAATTGATCTCTCATGCAGTAAATACACAAACACACAGTCCTTCACTTTCACTAGGTAATGTGTACTAAACCTTACAGAGATGATGCATTTTGAATGAATGACTGCATTTTTAAAGCTTTCATCATTCCCTTCATTCAGAAATGATCATCTTCTCTTTGAAAGTCCATGAAAGGAGAACTCCCTGCTCAGACATTCATTTTCAGATGAGCCATGTAGCTCCTGAGGCACAATCCTGTACATTTGCACTGCATCTCCTTGTCATTAAAAAGAGATAAAATGGCAGTACGAAAAAAAAAACTACATTCCTAAGCATCTACTAAGTCACTGTAGCTCTAGATTGTAGCATAGATAAGGAGCACTCTCACTCCTGAATCTAGCAAGTTGCCACATATCACAGCACTTTCTGGAGTTGAGCAGAGCACATGGTGCATTTAGATTTACTGTATTTCCCAAAGATTTTGACTGAAGTTGTGATATGAAAGGAAACTCCTGTCACCTCCTTTAGGCCTAATTTCTTGCATACCTTAAGAGTGGTAAGCTTACTACAGAATGGCATGTTTGCAGAGTTTTAAAAGCCTCGGAGCAGCAAAATGAAAAATGACAGAAAATGAATGAACAAACTCTTAGCACCAAACTTATCAGCTAATGTCGCTTCCAGAAGTAGCTGCTTTCTTCCTTTATCACTGGGTGAGAGAGTGCATGACCCCTGAACACAGTCAACTTCTTTATGTATTCCTTGCTGGGAGAAGCATCACTAGGTATTTAGGTTCTTGTTTGGCTTTTCATAAAAAAAAAAAAAAATTATGGACAATGGGAAGAAAGTGGGTAAATGTGCTGAGGCCAACAATTAACCAAGCAGGTAATCAGTGGGCAATTGGGAAATCAAGAAAGCAAGAATGTTCCTGAGATACATTAGCCACACTACTCCCCATCGTGGCCACAATTGCTCCCATTGTGGATCAATGCCTCCAATTCCGATCACTTACAGCAAGAGAACCCTTGAGGATTTCCTCTCTCAGCAGCTGTGCTAAAAGGACCCTTTACCTTTATGGGCAGACACTAATACTTTTGCCTTTCCTCACCTAAGGACCAGGAAAAAAACTATGGAAAGTTAAACAAAATGAAAACAATTGCCTCCAACCTTTTTGCCCTGTCAACAGGAAAATCTTTAAGTACATGGCTGATATAGGGTATATAAGCCCTGTCACTTGACTGGCAAGGAAGGGGTTAACCCTCCTACCTAGGAAGAATCTCAGTTGCTAACAGTTAGGGATACTCAAGGAGTGGTCATATGACTGAATTGAACAGGGTCAGCTGATAAATGGGCAGCCTCTAAGCTCACTTGAAAGAGGGACCTGTGGGGAGAAGGAAGGGTCATCTGCCCTAGAGTCAGGATGATGTGAGGATGCCTGAGGCAGTGTTTTGCAGAGGCTTGGGGAGAAGGCCTAGAGGGAATGGCCATGCAGAGTTGACACAAGATCCAGGTTCTGGAGTGGGACCAGTAGAGCTCCCTTGCTCAGAGAATTGTGGCACCAAGAAAGAGCGGGGCCCGAAGCCCCAAGGATGGGCAGGGAAAGCCCTGATACAAGTGAGGAGCGGAAAGACAGCTTATTCTGTTGTACTTCTTGTTCACCCTGCAAAGGGAACAGTTTATGATTTGGCCAGAAAGCTGAACAGTTAAAAAGCAGTGACGTTTTCCATCCAAAACTGGGAGAAGGAAATGCTTAGAGCTGGAAGAGGGGAAACTGAGGCATGGAGCCCCAGGTAGTAAGAAAGAGCTGAGAATTGTCATGTGTGTTTTGAATGCTGAGTTGTCAAAATGGAAACATCTAAATTTTAGGTTTTGATGAACTTCTGTAGCAACAGGCTGATTTCTGTTGGAAAACTGTCTGGTCTGATGGGGAGTCTGGGCTTCCCATGCGTAGTAAATAAGGCCCCAAAGGTATGAGCAATTATAATTTAATTACCATCCAGGGATTAAGGGCTTTTTAAAAGTGACAGAAGGGAAGGCTCGGAGAATAAACCCCCAAGGTCTAACTGCTATATTTCTTCAATAGTCTGAGGAAACAGTTGCTGCAAAGTTTTTTGCAAGAGTGTACCACTGGTGCAGCTAAAGAGACTTTTTTCCTTGTTTCCATGTCTGTGATTAAGTAAATTCATATCAAACACTGATATTATGACAGGGGTCAGCCACCTTTCAGAAGTGGTATGCTGAGTTTTCATTTATTCACTCTAATTTAAGGTTTCACATGCCAGTAATACATTTTAACATTTTTAAAAGGTCTCTTTCTATAAGTCTATAATATATAACTAAACTATTGTATGTAAAGTAAATAAGGTTTTTAAAATGTTTAAGAAGCTGCATTTAAAATTTAATTTTAAATGCAGAGCCCCCCAGACCGGTGGTCAAGACCTGGGCAATGCGAGTGCCACTGAAAATCAGCTCTCGTGCTGCCTTCAGCGCCCATGCCATAGGTTGCCTACCCCTGTTATATGATGTGCCAAATAGTAGTAAAATAGGGAACTTGATGGAACCTAATCATTAAATGTCTATTAAGGAAAAACAATGAGGAGTCCTTGTGGAACCTTAGGCTAACAGATTTATTTGGGCATAAGCTTTCATGGGCTAAAACCCACTTCATCCACTGCATGAAGTGGAAAAATACAGTAAGCAGGTATAGATATACAGCACATAGAAAGATGAGTTGCCTTACCAAGTGGGGGGTCAGTGCTAATGAGGCCAATTCAATTAGCATGGATGTAGCCCATTCCCAATAGATGACAAGAAGGGGTGAATATCCTTGTTGTTACTGATGCACAGGTTTCAGAGGGGTAGCCATGTTAGTCTGTATTAAGGGGAAGTGAACAGTAAGTAATACAATATTTTGCCCAAAGCTGTAACTCTAATGACAGGGTTTACCCAAGGCTGCCCAGAGGATTCAGGGGCCCTGGGGTCTTCAGCAGCAGGCCCCCACTGCCAAATTGCTGCCAAAGACCCAGCACTTTGGTGGCAGGTCCTGGGGCAGAAGGACCCCCCGCCACAGGTATTCGGGGCACTTCAGCAGTGGGTCCCGGAGCAGAAGGACCCCCTGCTGCTGAATTGCCGCAGAAGATGCTCTGGGGGCCTGGGCAACACAAGAGTTTTCCAGGACCCCGGGAGTGAGTGAAGGACCCCCCCTCCAGGGGCCCTGAAACTCTCATGGGGGGGGCCTGCAGGGTCTGGAGCAATTTGCCCCACTTGCCCTCTCCTCTGGGCAGCCCTGGGTTTGTCCTCTCAGGATTGCTCAGGAGATAAACTAGAAGAAATCAATAGACTAAGTGATAGTGAAGAAGTAAAGCTAACATTTACAATCAAGCATGAAGTACACCTGTGCTGAAAGAAGCAGTAAATAAAAGGAAATGAAACCAAATAGTGTATGTATAAGGACACTTTACCAGAAAGTGAATAATCAGAAATGTAACTGATGATTTACAGACTCGGCTCAGCTGTACATGTCAACATTCCACATTAAACATTGTCATTAAAACAAGCAGAACAGAAATGGAAGATTTATTCAGCTGTTCTGACCTGTTGGAGAACCTTCTTCTAAAGCGAGTTTGCATTGCATAATGGACTCTTAAAACAAGTCTAAAGCAACTAGTGTTCAAGGTACGTCACAAGATGTTTGTATCGAAAGTTATGGCCTAACTTCTTTCTTAAGCTGGCCTGAGACATGTTGCACAGATGGGGAAAATTCCAATCCCAGTTGCAAGAACTCAAAACCTGATGTCTTGTTCCCTGACTGGATAGTTAGAGAATGACTCATTTTAGTTGGATGCTTTCAATCTTTAGAAGAAGCATGGGTCACCCTCTGGTCCACGCCAGCACTTCCAAGAAGAACTAAGTTGCACCACCCAGTAGAAATAGTATAAAATGGTCTCTTCCCTTCAGCACATCGCTTCCTTAAAACACCTGGAAGGGAGAAACCTGGGTCCAGGGCTGGCCACCTGGGACTCCTTCTGGTGATATCAAGTACGTATCTTGGATAGGCACCTCTTTCTATTGTCCAGCTGCTGGGGTTGCCTGCTAGCATGCCAGAAAAATATAATTATGTTGATTTAAACTCATGTCCTGCTGAAAACAATAACTAAGCAGAAAGCTGATGGCTAAGCAAAGATCTGATGACAAATAAGACTGTCTCTTGTGGTAATGACCCAAATCAGTCATTTAACCACTTCCTGAAATGGAGTACTTAAGTAGTAAGGAAGTGTACATGCTTGTGTATGTGTTTTTAAGATTGAGAGTTAGTGTGTTTTGTAACAGGTTCCAGTCAGGATTGCTGTAAAATAACTGCTTAAAATTAAAAAGGATAGGAATAAATGGCCAGTGTTCACAGTGGAGAAAGATAAAAATCTGGGTCCCTCAGGGATCTGTGTTAGGACCAGTGCTGTTCAACATAATCATACATGATCTGGGAAAAGGGAGTAGATAGTGAGGTGGCATAGTCTGCGTACAATACAAAATTACTCAAGTCCAGAGCTGACTGCAAAGTTATAAAGGGATCTCACAAGACTGGGTGACTAGGCAACAAAATGACAGATGAAATTCAGTGGTGTTAAATGCACATTGGAAAACAATCCTAACTATACATACAAAATGGCAGAGTTTAAATGAGCTGTTACTGATCACTCAAGAGATCTTAGAGTTATTACAGATAGTTCTCTGGAAAAAATCCACTCAAAGTGCAGCAGAAGTCAAAAAAAGCCAGCAATGTTAGGAACAATTAGGAAAGAGGAAAATAAGAGATATATATATATATATATATATATATATATATATATATATATATATATATATATATATATATATATATATAGCCATATTTTCTAAATCCATGGTAAGCCCACATTTTAAATATTGTGTGCAATTCTGATCACCACAGCTCATATAAAAAAGAGTAAAAGGTACAGAGAAAGGCAACACAAATTATTAAGGGTATGGAGCAGCTTTCATATGAGGAAAGATTAAAAAGTCTTGGACTGGTCTTCTTAGAAAAGAGATGACTCAGGCAGGAGGGATATGATATAGGTCTATACAGTCACACATGGTGTGGGAGAAAGTGAATAGGAAAGTGTTATTCACACCTTCACATAACTAGGGCCCTACCAAATTCAGAGCCATGAAAAATGCATCACAGACCATGAAATCTGGTCTTGTATGATTTTTTTTTTACCTTATACTATACAGATTTCACAGGGGAAACCAGAGTTTCTCAAATTGGGGGGTCCTGAACCAAAAGGGAGTTGCAGGGGGATCACAAGGTTTAAGGGGAGTTTTGCAGAACCCCTGCTTGATATGGTTATTTTAAGGGGGTTGCAGTATTGCCACCCTTACTTCTGTGCTGTCTTCAGAGCTGGGCAGCCAGAGAGCAGCAACTGTTGGCCAGGCATCCAGCTCTGAAGGCAGTGACCCGCCCGCAGCGGTGCAGAAGTAAGGGTGGCAATATTATACCATGCCACCAGTAGCAGTGCAGAAGTAAGGGTAGCAGTACTGCATGACCCCCTGCAATAACCTTGTGACACCCTTACATGCCTTTTTGGGTCGGGATCCCTACAATTGCAACACCATAAATTTCATGTCATCTATTTAAAGCTGAAATTTCAGGATCTTAAAAATCATAAGACTGAAGTTGACCAAAATGGACTGAATTTGGTAGGGTCATACACATAACACAAGAAATGGGGGTTGCCAAATGAAATGAATAGGCAGTGGGTTTAAAACAAACCTAAGGAAGTACTACCTTACACAACACACAATCAACCTGTGGAACTTGTTGCCAGGGGATGTTGTGAATGCCAAAAAGTATAAGTGGGTTCAAACAAGAATTAGATAAGTTCTTGGAGGCTAGGTCTATCAATGGCTATTAGACAAGATGCTCAGTGAAGCAACCCCATGCTCTGGGTGTCCTGTCCCTAAATCTAGACTACCAGAAGCTGGGACTGGAGAACAGGGGATGGCTATCTCTAATTGCCCTGGTCTGTTCTTTCCCTCTGTAGCACCTGGCACTGGACACTGTCAGAAGATACTGCACTAGATGGACCCATTATGACCATTCTTATGTTCTTAAAGTAGCTTTGACATTGAACAAGTTACTCTAACTAGAATTGTAGAACCATGTACCTATCTACCCTAGTTAATGGTTTCACATTGCTTTTCAAATTCTCAGTGTAGATTGCACACTTGGTCTCATTTTATGACTAACTTTAACTACATTCAGTCTGTATAGTCTGTCAGATGTAGGAGTTTGCCAGATGGCTAGGACTGAGTCAGATCCTGAGGTTAATATAATTCATTGTGAAACACAAAACAAATGTTTACTGTAGACCCATTGGGAAGGAGACCTTGGTGAACTGGCATATAAGTAATTGACCAAATTGCGTGATCTAGCTTTGGATTTTTAGCAACACTGGACTTGATCACTAATTGGCTCAAGTGAGGCCCTATTCTGAGGGACTCAGTCAAAAATCTAAACAATCACATTCCCAGTGTAGTAACTGCTTGTGTTTGAGATTTGATTCTGAAAACCTGAATGGTTATATCAACCAATTGTCTAACTTGTATAGACAAATCAGTCTTATTTTTAGATACTATTTTTGCCTTCTTATATCCTAGACTATTAATGGCTATTGTTAAGGATATTAAACTCTATAAAACTAATATCAACTCTTGATTCTTGTTTCTTTAGATAAGCAATCAAAATTAAAAGAAACACTAAGAAAGATGGTACAGATAACACTGCTCTACAGCCAGAATGCTTCTGAAATAAATGCAGTCCAACTTTACTAATTCTGGGTCACTGAGAACGAAAATGATGCTTAAAATTGTTGATTGGCTCTAGTTTTCAAGATATGCTATTGGGTCAGTATATACAACCCTTGACTTGGGAATGGCGGAGGATAAGTGAGTTATAAAGGGAAGGGATCTCAATTTAAACCAGAAATGACTAAAATACATCTTTGACTGGATCTAGGAATAAATCTATGACTGGGTTTGGACAGCACTTGCTTCTTAGGCAAAACAATGAATGATGCAATCTGAAGCTGGTATTGTGTCATACATGATATGAATTGCATCATGTGCTTCCTAGAAGTCATGGATGATGCAATCATAAGGAAGCTTACATCACTCTGCTGAACAAATTGCCCTATATCAGCTCTAGAAATCATACAGTGTCCTGCTCTCTTATTTGTCAGTGTTTGATTTTGCAAAAGGACACATTTCTGTTTAGCCAAAGTGAGCAGAGATGCCTCATACTTGTGTGAACAGTGCAGATAACTTGTGCTATGTTTGTGGTGAAGTGACTTTTGCATCACAAAAGCGCAGTCTAACTACTATGGTTAAGAAAGCATATCACCTTTATTTTGGCTGCCAAATTGGAGATCAGTTTGTTTACCTGCAATGTCCACAGGTTCAGCCAATCACAGCTCCCACTGGTCATAGTTCACTGTTCCAGGCCAATGGGGGCTGCGGGACGCAGTGGACAGCACATCCCTCAGCCTGTGCTGCTTCCCACAGCCCTCCATTGGCTTGGAACAGCAAACCACCGCTAGTGGGAGCCGCGATTGGCCAAACCTGCAGACATAGCAGGTAAACAAATCAGCCTGGCCCACCAATGGCTTTCCCTCATGAGATGCATTGCCGATCACTAAACTAAGGTTGGTTGGTTTGTTTGTTTTCCCTGTATTTCTGAAAGGGATCCACTATAGCCCTGCCATGTGGACTGCCCTGGGGCCAGGAACTGCAGGAGTTCCAGGGTTGTTCTGGGGAAGCCTTGTCATGTGGACTGCCCTTGAGCTGGGGACTCCAGGGCTTCCAGGGTTGTCCCTGTGGAACCTGAGAACGCTTGATATGGAGCTCTCAGGGCCTCTGACTCTGGGTTGTTTCCCTTTCATTCTGAAAAACTGAATGGAAATAATTTTTCCTCCTCAAAACCACCATCTTTGGAATCTCCTTTCTGCAGGAAATTTCAAAATTGCTTGTTTTAATAATCAAAATGGAAGATTTCTGGAAATGTCCAAATTTCCCTCATAATGGAGACTAGCACAAGGGTGATTTTTGTCATAACACACAAGAACACAATGGTCACTCAGAATTACCCAGTGGTCAGTTGAATCAATTCACGAGAGACATAGCAGCTTATGCAGGAGCTTGGGCTTTCAAGTCCACCCAGCCCTGTAGGTTCAAGAGCCTATGCCACAACATGCATGTGGCTATTTTTAGCATTCTACCTCCAGCCCTACTAGCACAAGTCTGTCTGCCTCAGGCTGGGAGGCTTGCTTCCAGCTCCAGTGTAGGCATACCCTTATTTCCTCTGTATTTATTGAAGAGCTTCCATATTTGAGGGTTGGCAAGGATTTGATGTTGGGCCAAGTGTGCCCTCTGGGGTTCAGCAGAGAACATATTGGCAAATTCCACCACAAGTTGGAGTACCTGCTGCTTTTGTTCCTGGCTTAGGTTTTCTTTCAAGGCAGTGAATGGTCATCAGGGATAATGCAGATGTAGTGTCAGATATAATGACAAGGCCTTCCTCTGCTTTCCACAGCTTTGGCAAATTTGTGATAATTCTGCTGTTCCTCCTTCCTCCTTTCCTGGTTGTTGGATCAGTCAGTAAATGGCTCCTACACTTTTCATTACTTCATAAGGTCCCTGCCACTGGGCCTTTAGTTTACATTCTGAACTTGGCAGAAGCAACAGGACCCTATTGCTCAGTTGGAAGACCCACAGATATTCCCCTTTCTTATAATACCACTGCTGTAGCTCTTGTGCTTTCTGGAGGTTTTCATAAGCAAATGCTCCCATAGTCTTGCCTCTTGTATATATCTGGGATATATCAAATGACATTTTCAGCTCCCAGGGCTTGGGCTTACTATATTTCTCACATGAGATCTAGTATATTTCTGGGCTGCCTTTCATATCATAATGAGAAAGGAGAGAACCCTGTTGAGTAATGGGGGGGAGGGTCCCAAATAGCAAGTAGTAATGGCAGGAGTCACTGATTCCAGTGTTGAGTGTCCTAGGCAATATATTTAGGAATATTCTAAATGGTCTGATTCAATGTTCAACCAATCATCAGTTTGAGGGTGGTATACTGATGTCCAAAGATTTTGATCTTCAAGTTTCAGACTTTCCACATCAGGGGAGATGTAAAATTGGTTCCCTGGTCCATCAGTCTCTTTGGGGACCCATGCAAAGGCTTTCAATTTCATCTACAATTATTTTGCACTCGTGGATCACAATGGTACAGCTTCTGGATGGTAGATTATGCCATGCACTGTCACTAAGATGTGTTGGTACCCAGTCACACTTTTCTCTAGGAGTTCTACCATGTCAATGCCCACCATCTTGAAAGGGACCTCAACCAAGGGGAGGAGTACCAGCAGAGCTCATAGGATGCCTTTTGAAGGCCACTAGTTGGCTGGCTGGGCAGGAGGCACAAATTTTTGACCTTTTTGACCTGTTTTTATTAATTTAGGTGGAATAACTGGGCTAACAGCATTAACATAATTTAGTTTTTGCCCAGCATTAAACTGTTTAAACAGTGTTTGGTATACAGAGACTTCAACCTGCCTAGTACTTTGGCATGCACATTAAGCTTCCTTTTAACCTTTTTAATAAAGATAAAGACAAGGGGGGAAAAGTTAAAACATTTGAAATGTGAAGTAATACTTTCATTTTAACATCTTGTTTCTTGTCTCTTCAGCTGGAGAGTTTAAGAGCAAAAACCCCTTGTTTGACACTTTTTAGAGGGTGTTAAAGATGTAGTAATTGCCCTTTTTGGGGGGAGGGAGGAAGATGTTAGTTGAGATGGGCTGGAGCTGTTAAAGTTTGGTCTCATTTCATCCCAGATTGTGTTTTAGGATTCAGCTAGAGTCAGAGATGGCAATGTTTGGCCTAGTCTGGGCAGGACATCTCTCAGGATAAGGATGAAGGTCTGGGGTCCTAGGAGATGGCAGGGGTGGCACTTGGCAGCCATGATGGCAAAGCTTGCTCCAGTAGCTTCTGTCTATTTTGTCTCCTTTTCTTTAAGGACTGTGGTGGGGTGTTCACCCCATGCCAGCCCTGAAGGGGCAAGGAAGCTGAGAAGGGCCAACTAGTGAGAGATGCCATGGATTAAGGGTTTAGGCTGGAGAAGCACCTCCTGATTGGAAGATGAAGCTCAGCTGAGCAGGTGTATACTTGGCTAGTATAAGGCCAGGAAGCTGGCAACAGAAATGGCTGCAGTGAGGAAGTCTGTAGCCACTCTTTGTGTATTAAAGAAGGAACGAGTAGAAGCCTGGCCCTGAGGGATGAGTGTATCCAGAAGAGAGGTGGAAAAGAGCCAGTGGGAGGCAAAGCAGGTATCGGCTCAAGGAGAGGACATCATCAAGTTTAGGGAGTGAGCAGACATTGGCTGCATGTTGCAGGGTCTCTGGACTGGAACCAGACTAGTGGCCAGGTTCCCCATCAGCTGCTGACAGAGTGGCAGTGCCTGGATAGCAGGGCCAGTGAGACTCTCTACAGCTGGAGAGCTGAGTCTCAAAGAGGAAGCTGCAGCTCAAAGAGTGAGAGGGGCTGCAGAGTAAGAAGTAAATAGGTTGAGAGACTCCAAGGAGAGGTGTTGGTCCTGGAAGAAAGTTATTTCCCGGAACAAACATGAAGAGACACCATCTGTGATGAGTGAGTACCCCAGGAAAAGGACCCAAAAGGGAGTGGTAGGAGGAATAACCCATCCCCTCACTATTTTGTCTACTAATTAGGCCCAGTTTGATAAACCAAAATTTGTAATTTCCATACCCACATTTTTTGTTTAGCAAGCATGATTTTAACAGTATTTGAATTATATCAATAGACTTCTTGTTTGGACCAATTCAGTTTTTCTGTCTTTTTTTTTTTTTTACAGCTAGGTATAACCATTCTTTATTAAAAATAGAGACCTACTTTTAATGGTTTAATCCCCAAAGCAGACAAAACATTATAGGTTTAATTGTCACAACAGATCCTCAACCACACAAGGGCCAAAATTATGAACTTGGTTTTGTCATTCCCTAAGTGCCCTGCACAGGTTATGCCATGGGTCAAGTGAAGGAGTTTGTGATATGTCTGGGCCACTGAGAACTTTGTTTGCTAGTCTTCATCTACCAGATAGCACAAGGTTGTGCAAACTTTTTGGCCTGAGGGCCACATCTGGGTATAGAAATCGTATGGCAGGCCATGAATGCTCATGAAATTGGGAGTTGGAGTGTGGGAGGGGGTGAAGGCTCTGGGATGGGGCCAGAACCGAGGAGTTCAGGGTGTGGGAGGGGGCTCCAGACTGATGCAGGGGGAGGGCTCTGGCTAGGGATGCAGGCTCTGAGGTGGGGCTGGGGATGAGGGGTTTGGGGTGCAGGAGGGTGCTCCAGGCTGAGACTGAGAGGTTTGGAGGGTGGGAGGGGGATCAGGGCTGGGGTAGAGTTGGGGTGTGGGGAAGAGGCTCAGGGGTTCAGGATCCAGGCGGTACTTGAAGCAACAGCATGTCCCCACTCTGGCTCCTATGCAGAGGTGTGGCCAGGCAGCTCTGTGTGCCACCCTATCCACAGCCACTTCCCCTGCAGCTCCCATTGCCCATGATTCCCAGCCAATGGGAGCTGCAGGGGGTGACAGCTGCATGCAGAGACCCCTGGCTGCCCTTATGCATAGGAGCTGGAGAAGGGACATGCCACTAGATCCAGGAGCTGTGCAGAAAGCCCCTGCCTGGAGCACGGCAAGCCCCTGACCCTGCTCACCATCAGGAGCTCAAGGCTGGATTAAAAGGTCTGACAGGCTGGACATGGTCCACGGGCCATAGTTTGCTCACCTCTGAGATGGCTTCCTGGTCCCTTGCCCCAGCTGTTCAGTTGTCACTGGCCCCACTGCATCCTGTGATTAGGAGAGCTCCATGGTTCCTGATTGCTGCAGCCCCTTTTAAGCCCAAAGAAGCAAGAAGTTGTCTGAATAGCTGGGATCCACCCTGCCATGGACTGCTTCCCTGATGTTTATCTGTTGCTGACCACCTAGCATCTGGACTCAACCTGACTCTTGGTAACTGCATCCTAGTTTTTGCCCTCCAGTACTGTTGCGTGATCCTGACCTGCTGGTAACTTGACTCTGCCTCCTTATATCTGTTTCTTGGGTACAGCACTCCAGTTTGTCACTTAACTCTGATCTCCTGGTGTTCCATGTCAGCTTGGTTCCACTTCCAGCCCCTGGATCCTCAGCTGACACACCACACTAATCCCTAGGCCAGATTGCTCACATCGTAGCCCTAACAGAAAGTGTTGCTAATATTATCAGGTAGGGTTGATCTGGGGACCCACACATTGTCATGGGGTTCTTGTGTCTCATGACACACAGTTGCACTCGGATGTTTGAGTAGCATCTGCTGTCTCTGAGGCAGGTAGGTTCAACCAGAGTTTCTGGGTGGTGTCTGCAGACCCAGTCTCTGCCTGCTGGTGGAGGACCTGTATGAATTGTTCGAGGAAGATGAGCTCAATGACCTGGATTGCTTTTGGGGTTTCTAGCTTTAATCAGTGCCAGCAGAAGTATTTCAGGTTCTGGGCAACTGCTCATGGCCTTGTCTTGAGAGAGGTAGCTCTTGTTGTGGAAGCACTGATGGCAGGTCTCTTTATCAATGCCTAATCGGTCCAATATGGCTACCTGCACCTGTTCATAGTCTTGGGCAACCACCCTTCCAAGGCCTCTATGCTGCCTGGGCTTCCCCCCATCAATAGGGGGGGTAACTGGATGACCCACTACTCTGGTGGCCATTGAGAGGCCAACACTATTCTTTCAAAGGTTACCAGGAAGGACTGAGTCGTTTCCACCACCATCTGGGATAGTGTCAATGTGTAATGGGAAAAGTACACCCCATCACCTTTTGAGGTGGGGGGGGAAGGATGTTATAGCCCCACAACCGGGTCCAAATGTCAACCCTTAGGTTTAGGACAGAATGACATAATGGCCAGAGTCCAAAAGACATTCCTCCTATGCAGATCTGCATGGCCCAGTGGCCAGAGTCAATATGGCTGTGCCTCACAGGGCTGTGGCCAAGTGGCCAGAGGGAGAAGTGGGCTGCCACTGGTGTGGGTGGCAGCCAGCACAGGGGGACCCAGTCCATCCCTACTCCCCTGGGTCCCATCCCAGGGCCCTGATAGCAGTGAATGGATTCACCACTAGGACAGCAGGGATCCATCCAAAACATGCTGCCTTTGTCTTGGTTCCAGAACAGACCAATGTCTAATTCCCCTGCGTTACTTCCTTCCCTGTCTTCCAGCATGGCTGTATGCAGGTTTCCTGGGCCTCTGCGGTCATTGGCTTGCACAGCTCGTCTTGGGTTTCTGTGGGCAGCTGGGCATCTGCCTGGGTCTCAGCACACTTGTCTTCCACAATATGGGGCTCCAGCAGCTCCTGGGTGGAAGCTGCAAAGTGCATTCTCTCTCCTCAGTTAGCCCTGACTGAGCTGGGCTTCTCCCTTTTATACTGAAGCTCCAGTTGGAGCATGCACAGCAGTGGTAAGGGGGCATGGCTTCCTCCACCCACAAGATGGGGTTAACCCCTTCTTGTCCAGTGCAGGGCAACTACATTGAGTTACACAGGGCCAGGGGCATTCTTTGAATATTGGGAGATGTGATTTGTGTTGTGAAACAAAGCTGCTCAGATTCTATCAGCAACAAGTGGTCATACATTGTAACAAGTCTGTTTGCTGTTGTGATTTTTTTGAGTTATCGAGTCAATGTATGAAGTAATTCACTTCCTTTTTTTGTTCATGGGTCCCCCCACTTTCACAACTAAAAGCTTCTCTTCTGTCAGTGGTGGAGGAAACTGTCTTGTGCAAAGTCTTATTCTGAGTGGCCTGGATTGGTCCTTGGCCCAGGCAGTGGTTGCTTAAACATAAATGAGTCACAAAGCCTTTGAACATCAGGGCTTCTGTCACCTCCAGCTCCCTCCTTTGTATTCCAGGAGGTTCTAAGTCCCTTACAGGAGGCCTGGTTCTTGCTCCTGTGCCACTGAATTGTTGCTTCCTTGAAGTCAAACTCTTCTGTCCCTTGTTTTCCTGTTTCTCCCTCTTCATACTTGGAGTTGCCCTGATCAGCTGCAGCAGCTGTGGGTGTGTTTCTCCATGACTGACATTTCTCATAGCTGAGCTGGTTTGGGGCTGATTTTGCTCTCAGCAGGCAAGGGTGGTTCTTAACTCCTTCCTGTCTGTGTTTTTTAAATTATAAGTCAGAGGCAGGGGTTATAGACCCCACTGCACAGGACAACAAATTAGCTTGTTATGAATAATACTTATGATTTCAAGAAACTCTGGAAACTTTAAAACATCACAATGTGGATTTCCCAAACAGCTAGAAAAGGGAATAACACTCACTGTTGCACCTGCAGGCTGATTAGAATGGGGCTGGGAAGGTGCTATGCTGGTATAACTGGTATAATTTCCTTTGTGGACAAGCACTTAGTGACAGTGGTAGAAAAAGGAGAAGAGAAGAAAAGCTGACAAGGTTGCAAACCAGGGTAAGAGAATAGTGGAATCAGACAATGATAGTAAGGGGAAGCAGAACTGAAATATATATTGGCTCCAGCTAGCTGGTATCATTTATACCTTCTGATTGTGCTTTTTATTGTGAACCTTTTGTTCAATATAAATTTGAATAGGTCTAAACTACTGCTCTGAACACACTTCTGAAGTCACTTCCACATCTAAAATATATCCCAGACTCTCAAATTTCATGGGAATGGAGTGATTTTGAAACATTAAAATTCTTGTAAGTGCCTGGAGTAGGGAAAGCTGCTGGTTCTTTGAGATGTGCAGGTTACTTGAAAACAATCAGTGTATTTATGAAAGTATATAAAATGTTACAATATTTGTTGGTATAAAACTACTTTAATTTTAAATGGTCCCCTAAATTTCCATTCTAGAAGACCAAAACCTTCCTCATCACTTCCAGTTTTGCAATAGGCCCAAACCTGCAACCACTATGTGCATTACATTATTCACATGAGAAATCCAATAGACTTCAGTGAGATGCACATGTGAGTCTATTATGTCCATATATTTACAGGATCAGGGCCATTGTTTCCAGTGACCTTGTACTGCACACATTACAAGCCCTGACTTAATTTTTCTTTTGGAATGGAGTTAAGTACTAGCAGCATCCAAGGGTTAAAAACAGTGTAAGATCCATATCTGCAAATGATGCTCATAGAAAAATATGGCATGTTGTATTATCAGAGGTGTGGTGTTATCATTAAAGGCTCTATGGTAATACATGTGAAGGAAATGGCAGAGTTAAGAATGTTCATTTAATGTTTAACTTAATCTTTTTCTTGACTTTTGAGTGCCTAACTATGCAACTTTAACATCCTTTGAATGTCTTTTCACATTTAATTTCCTAAATTAAAAACAGCTCTGCCTATTCACTTAGGAATCATTTGGATCATGTTTTGTCATTTTAAAAGTACAGAAATATGAAAACAAAAGTTTTTGACTGAAGTCTGTCACCCTTACCAATGGAGGCATTGTATGGAACTCTGGAAAACCCTACTATGTTACTTGCTTTTTCTGCCTGTGCTACAGTTCTTCCATTTAAAACAGATGCTATTCCACAATATCAGGACAGACTTTGAATTTCAAAGATGCAGTGGAACTCACTTGTAGAAATCTGGTTTTGTTCAAAGAACAAACTTGTTGTATGCATGACTTCTAACTATGCTAGAATTGGTTTGATGTGCAAATAAAAATTTGGGGCTTTGATTCTTTTACTTGTACATAAAATGTAACTATATTTGTACTCTCTGAAAGCAGTTGGCATATATCCAAAGCTGCACAGTGCTATGTGATCGATACAGGTAATTTCTTTAGTGGCTCTTGAAAATTCTGTCCCATATTCTCGTTCTTTGATCACAACCCCTCAAACTGACCAGGACAACTCAGAATCCAAGAATTGTTAACAGCCATATTGTTACCCTCTACTCCCAGTTAATAGTTCTTTATACCATAAGTAATCCCACTGAAGTCAAATGGAATACATGTGGAATAAGGTATTACTCAATGTGAGTAAGGGTATGACAGGGTGACTCTGATTTATGCTAAATTACCAAAAATTCAAAAATCAGAGAAACAGAGTATTGCAACTGATTGAAGAAAACATTAAGAAAGAGCAAGCCACATACAATATTGCTATCACAGCTGGCCCAAGAGAAGCGAAGTGAATAGAAGGTTGCTTATAAACAGCTAGGCCATGGTACAAGTCTTCTAAAGACCATTAGAGAAAGGTATGTTTTGAGTAAGTAGAGGTTTAGTCAAGGAATTTATTGCTCTTTCAAGAACAGCTGCAGCTTGTTTTTTCTAATTAGAATGGCTCTCTCCAAACAACGTTCTTTTTGAGTCTGAAGCAGAAACAATGCATCTTAAATAAACCAACTCCAATAATGTTGCTGTAACTCCACAATTGGGAGTTTACATTCAAAGGGGGCTGGGAAGGCTTTCACAATTTCAAACCACCTGTATTACATTTGGAAAGTGTCATGTCACTGTGCTCTGACAGTTACATGTATGACCTAAAAATAAATAGGTTACCCTGTGTTCCCTATATACACACACAAGCATATTAGCTTTTATCTACAGGCTTCCTGCAATTTGACTCATATGTCCACAAGTAGTGCTACTTTAAAATCCAATGAGATTTTGCAGGGGTGTAGTTTTGCTGCCACGCAGATCAGATCGCAGGATCAGAGTCCTAATTTAGAAAGCTGAAAATTTTTGTTAGTTTGTTACTGAAAATTCCAAGCTAACTTTCTTAAACACTCACTTCCATAAGTGTGTGGTTGGCATGTGACTAACAACCAAGTCGCTTCTGGAATGTTCAGTTGAATCACTAAACACTTCAGGCCAGATTCTGATTCCCTTACTCACACTTTATTGGGATTACTGATTTAGGGGATCAGAATCTATCATGAATAAAATCAACAAGTGAAAAAATAAAATAAGAAGCTGATTTATTCAATGGAAAACTTTTTTTTTCCCCCCACTATCTAGTGGGTGTGACAGATCCTTTCTCTCTATTAGAGTATAGCAAATGCCTCTCTCCTCTCACATTTTCCACACCCTGGCCATCATCCTTCTGGCTAAGGATTGGCAGCAATGTTCTTTGGTGCCTATAAAGTATAAACAAACTTCTTAATGAGCTAAAAAACCTGCTGTCACAAAAAGCATGGAAAGCCTTTCTGTATTTTCTAAAACATCTGGAAATCCAGTGGGTGCAAATATCTGAAAGGAATGGAGAATAGTTCAGGCAAATGTGCTGAGCAGGTTCCCTGTTTGTGCCAATGCAGTTTAGGTCCAGACTTCAAAATAATTCAGTGCTAATGATGCATATTGCAACCTTCATCATTGTGGTATCAGAGCACCTGTTAGTAGGACATGATTAAAATCTGTCCTGATCTGCTCAGTCTGACTTGAAGTTGAAATTTTACAATTGATTGTAATTTTGAATGGAGTTGGGCCAAACTCTCTCTTCAAAGTATTGTATAGAGTAGTAGCTTCTAATTCTGTGACAGTGTAGGAAAAAAATTTAGGTGTCATTGCAAACTAATTGTCAATTACAATTCAAAATAGAATAGACATCTAAGGTAGACTAGCAGATTTTGAGCGACTTGGCTATGTATGGTATTCCATGGTTGCTACTTGAATAAAAGCCTGTGCCTGATAGTGGGTGTATATTTTTATTTTGTCAGTGACGGTTTTTTATTTCTCCAAAGAAGACCTCAAAATAGCATATATAAATAAACACACTGAAAAGCTACATTAAAAGAACATTGATGTTGCAAAGACACAAATTAGAAAATACCAGAATTAAAGTTGCCTGGGCAACCTTGATTGGGCTGGTTTGTGCATATGCATTATGATCCAGACTCTGTTACTACATACCACTTTTCCCCACTGGACCCTTGCCTCACTCCATGCACAGGATGGATGGTGCTCACTTAGGGAGCTGCTAGTCAATATTTAGTTTTCTTCTCATGGAGACCACACACTGAATCATGCCTTATATCCTACACAGTATTCAAATTATTATTCATTTATTGGCTTTTCTGTGGAACTCATCACTATAATGTTTGAGTGCTTCACGGTCACTAATGAATTTATTTTCAGCACACCCCAGCAAGATAAGGGGTATTTATTATTAGAGTTGGTTGAAAAATGTTATACCAAAAGAACTGTCAAAAAATGCTCTTTCATTGATACCAGAATGTTTCATGGACATGCATCAGTTTCAATTAAAATTTTGTTTGAAAAGTGACTAGAAATTCCATTTTGGACCTGAGACAAAACCAGAGCAAGAAAGAGGCACTCACTTGAGTGTGGGAGACCCACATCCAAGTCCATACTGCACCCAATTGGAGCAGGTGGTACTTGAATATGGGAGTACCGTACCCACTAGGCTATTGCCTGTATGGGAGGGAACAGTCTGTTTTCTCATGACAATTTTTGAAAGGTCTCAAAGTCATTCCACAGTGGCATTAAACCACATTTTGAAACCTTGGAATTTTTTGTGAGATGGAATTCTTTTCTGGCCAATCCCAATTATCCTTATTTTGCAGATGGAGAATTGAGGCACACAGAAATTCAGATTGCAAGTATCCATTAATTTTGGATACTTGCAAGTTTGAGACATCTAGGACCTGATTTTTTTTTCCAGAGTAGTTAGCATTACATAGCACTTCATGTGTTCAAAGACCAGTTTCTGTGGAGCTCAATTGCAGAAGTGCTAAGTGAGCACTGCTGCAGATCAGATCAGATCCTATGGTCTCAGATGGGGCACCTACAAAATGAGGAATGCACAATTAGACCACCTGTGAAAGGTCAATTTAACTAACTTGCCTACATAGGAACTTATGGCACAGGCAGGGCTAGAATCCAGTTCTCCAAGACAGCAGCCAACTGCTTTAACCATGAGACCACCCTTTACTCTGCTTGGAACTCTCTCCACCATTAACTACACATCTTCCAACTTCTTCAACTAATGAGGCTGGGCTCTTACCGACAATAGCCTCCTTCACTATGTTAGATGTTAGGGGGCTTATTCCTTCACCCTCCCACTTCCCTGGTCCTTCTCACATGAACAGAGAGCAACAATACCCAAAGTCCAAAGGCGCAAACAATTCAATGTTTATTGGGGTGAACTTCCAGCAAGCATGATTCCAGTTTCATTCCTTAGTGTCTCCCTTCCTAGCTCTGACACCACAGAGCCTTACCTGTGTCCCTGTTCCCATTTCCCCTTTTAGCAAAACATGATCCCAATTCCTCCATTCCCAGTCCTGGTTCCCATTCCTCCCCCACCCCCTGACTTCCTGATTGACTGCAGACTATATAGTAAAACCTGAGTTTTGCTTAGCTATTCCTTAACCAATCATTTTACTGAAATTTAACTAACCAATCCTAACATATTGTAACATAGTTATTTAACCAATTATACCCACCACCTTCATTGGTTTACACCCACCAATTAATTATACAGCAGAGAAACAATCACAGAACCAGACAGACCATGCAAATAAACATACAAAACAATACAGAAGTGAGGATTTCACAACTACATCTATACAGACATAATGGTTTTCCAGCTGTGTCTATTGATAAGTGAGTTCTTGCCAGACAGGATGCTATCAAACTAAGTTTCCTTTTACATCTTCTAGGCTCTTCTTTCTCTGGAGGTGATAGGAATATCAGGACAGGATTGAATTCCTAATAACACCTTATTTCAATGTGACTAGTTTGAAATGTGAGGATGTGACCATACACTTCCCAGCTCATGGGGGTCTAACTACATCTCTGCTGAAGGCCTTAGCCTGTCACAGTAAGAGAAGGCCATTACACAGACAGTGATCTTTGATTCTTTCTTTTATACCTCTAACTAGCTAAGTGATAAGAATACAACTACATTCTTAAAGTATAGGCCTTTGCAGACAGGCCTGAGTATCTATATCCTAACACACTACATGACTCTGACTCCATCCCAGAACAGATCCATCCTATGCACTGAATCAGGTGGGAGTTCTGTGGAGGAAATAGGACATGATCACACAATTAAAGTTGATGATATAATTCATACAAGAAGCCAAATTAAGGCTGAAGAAGCAACCTTAATTCTGGCATTTACTGAATATGGAGTACTTGGTTTTGCAACCTTTAGTGTTTTTGTTTGTGTAATTGTGATGGCTTTAAAAATTAAAAAAAACAAAAACAAATTGTATCACACTGATATCCACATGGCTTATCAGCAGGGTTGGAATCTTTTGATCCACTACACAGACCTCTTCCACATAAGTTAACAGTAGTAGTAGTAACCGTAGTAGGTTGTTACCCTCTGTGGACCAGCACTAGTAGGGGGATGGGACCCACATTTTGTCAGTGGGTTTCACTAATATTTGCTGACAGCAGAGGAATGGCAAGACTCAGGAATCTTAGATTCCATTCCAGGCTCTGAAGAGTAGTGTGCTCTAGTGGGTATAGACTCTTCTGCCTGTTTCTTCCAAATTTGATCACTTCTGTCCCTTCCCCTCCAACCTGCCCCTATTTTAGTCCTGTCTCTTTCCCAGCCTGGCTACTCACCCCAGTCCTATTTTCCTTACCTACTCAGTCTGTCTCCACTCTTCAAGCTTCTCATCCCTGTCCCAGTGTCCTTGCCCAGCCATTCCTAGTCTTCCCCTCTGTGACGTTGCGGTTCTGGCGGGACCCAACTGAGAGTGCCAATTCAGGACCAATTGCTCAAACAGGGCAGTCACAGCCCAAGGCTGGGGTTTTTCCACCTCTAAGGCAAACCAAACCAGCCAGACAAAAAGGACTTTGGTTTTACCCCACTGGCTAACCACAAGTCACACAAGCAATTTCCTTAGACACACCAGTCTCCCAGTATCACCACCAGTGCCACCTGTCCTGGGATGAATGGTTATGAAAACCAACACCCCAGTAAAAGAAAAAGGTTCTCTCGATCCCAAAGGACCAAGCCCCAGACCCAGGTCAATATACACATTAGATCTTACCCACAAATCACGCTGTTGCCAATCCTTTAGAATCTAAAATCTAAAGGTTTATTCATAAAGGGAAAAAGATAGAGATGAGAGCTAGAATTGGTTAAATGGAATCAATTACATACAGTAATGGCAAAGTTCTTAGTTCAGGCTTGTAGTAGTGATGGAGTAAACTGCAGGTGCAAATCAAGTCTCTGGAGAACATCCCCCGCTGGGATGGGTCATTCAGTCCTTTGTGCAGAGCTTCTGTTCATAGCAAAGTCCTTCCAGAGGTAAGAAGCAGGATTGAAGACAAAATGGAGATGAGGCCTCCACCTTATATAGGCTTTTCCAGGTGTAAGAACACTCCTTTGTTCCTGCTGTGGAAAGTTACAGCAAAATGGAGTTTGCAGTCACATGGGCCAGTTTCTGCACACCCAGCTGAGTCACAGGGCGTAACTGCCTTCTCTCGATGGGACAATTGTGTAGGTGATGGTGCTTAATGGGCCATCAAGCAGGCTAAACAGAGCTGACACCAACTTGTCTGGGATCTTTCCCAGTAACACAACACAAGTTTGCAATTCAGACAGCATACAGCCAGTATTCATAACTTCAACTACCAAAATGCTACAGACATACAGACAGCATAATCATAACCAGTAATCCATAACCTGGTCTTAGACACCTTATATGACCCCCTTTACCTAGGATTTGGTGCCACTACGGGACCTTGGTTGCAACCCATGTTCTATATGGTCCCAGTTTATATCAATAACGTCACACCCTCCACCCCAAAACTCCTTGTTTCTCTCCCAGTCTTCCCCCGGGCCCCATACATGACCAATTTATTTACTATGAAGTTTGAACCAAAAATGCAGCCTGAGATTTTTTTTGATTTGTCAGGTTGGAAAAATGAGGAAAAATTTAACCTAGGATGGCTCTAGGAAAGAACAACTTAAATGGGACCATTGTTGAAGGGACTTTTTTTTTTCTTAAAGGCATTTAAGCTTGAAAGCTTTTTTTAGGTCGGGGGGGAAGAACATACAGCAACAAAATAACCCTTTTTATATGATTTGAGCTAATGCACAGCAGTTTATATGTGGTAACCTAATCAGTGCTCTGGTTTTATTTTTAATGCTTTGAGCTAGAGAGACTGGAGACTGCTGTTAAAACTAGTCATAGGGGGATAATTAGTGAGTCACTTCTAACAAAATGTATAGCTTTTAAAGGCAGATGCCACTCAGGACTTAAGCTATCTGACAGTGTCCCATTAATTTGTCAAGAGATGGAATTTTCTGACACAGTTCTAGTTCTTTTCCTGAAGCTTGCATAGTTAGCCTTGGTTGTGCAGAGAGCTCTTGTTGTGAAGAGGTCTAATCAGTAATTGTAATATCCTAGAGCCAGTCCGGCTGATGGGGCTGGTCTGTGAATAGCCTGGCAGACTGCACATAGGGGTGTGTGCAGCAAATGTCCAATTGTGCAAGATGGCAAAAAGTTTGTTCAGCACCTGGGAGAGGTGGAGCTGTTTTTGGGAAAGGAAAAGAGGAGCCAAGCATCTACCAAATACATAGTGAGGCATGTGGTTAAAAAGGGAACTAGTACAGGAGGCACTAGCAAGCCCAAAAGTTAATTGTCTAACATTAGCTCTGAAATGCTAATACTTGATAAGGACTCAGTGCTGTAGGGGGCCTAAGTTCATTTCTTCATGATGCTTCTTGGCTGTGTCTCCTCTCCTACCTCAGCTCAGAGGTTAAATATGTGAACCCATCACTGGCACCTCAGAGTCCACTTGCTCAGCTATTGAAACTAACTCCTGTTCAAGTCAATGGGAATTGCAGGTACTCAGAACATCTCAGTATATGAGCCCTAAGAAATGAAGGGTCAGAATCTGGTCCCACTTCTCTGGTGGTACAAATTATCAGGAAATGGAGTTTAACCAGTAACCTGGGAATTCCCCTGGTGTAAGGGAATCCCTGATTGGGGTAGAGTTGGTGCAGTAACTCTGCACCGGCTTCTATTTACCCTTTCTTAGGATATGTCTACACTACCTGCTGGATTGGTGGGTAGTGATTGATCTATTGGGGACTGATGTATCGCGTCTTGTCTAGACATGATACATTGATCCCCAAACACACTCCCCGTCAACTCCGGAACTCCACCAGGGTGAAAGGCAGAAGCGGAGTCTACGGGGGAGCGGCTGTTGTCGATCCCATGCCGCGAGGATGCGAAGTAAGTCAATCTAAGATACATTGACTTCAGCTATGCTAATCTTATAGCTAAAGTTGTCTATCTTAGATAGATTTTTTTTTCCCCTGCCAATGTAGACCAGGCCTTTGGTTTTTGTTTTTTTTTTTAACTGGGAAAAAAAGTCAAACCTCCCCACTACAATTACTGCTAAGAGCTGCGGCTAATTGTAGCAGGTGAGTCAAATCAAAAATTATTCATGACAAGGGGGAGAGCTGGAAAACATTGGGAGGTGGGAAAGGGAGAGAGCCAGGAGGAGAAGGGGAGCAGGGGGTAATTAGCATGAGGGGAGATCTTGGATTTACTAAGAGGCTTTCTTTGAAAATTAGGGCCAAAAGTATCTCAAAACAGCCTAAAAAAGGACTTCAGATACAGATGAGTAAAATCTTTATATAAAAATACTGCGCATATGTAACCCTTTGCCAGCTAGGAGCTGAGACCCAAATCCCCAGATATATTTAGGCACAGATTCCCATTGATTGGAGTTAGTCACCTAAATACCTTTGCAGTTCTGGGCCTTAGTGGCTTCCATAAATCAGCTGCTTAGCAAATTTATTTTTTTATATGGTAGAGGCTTTAAAATTGCTTTCCAATGGTAACAGTTATGTAGTAAGGTGGTGTGTGTGTGTGTGTATGTAACTTCTTTTGGTTCACTTAATATATGGCACATGCTCTAGAGCAGGGATTCTCAAACTGGGGGTTGGGACCCCTCAGGGGGTCATGAGGTTATAACATGGGGGGTTGCAAGTTGTCAGCCTCCACCCCAAATCCTGCTTTGCCTCCAGAATTTATAATGGGGTTAAATAAGACTTTTTTGTTTGTTTTAAAAATAAGAGGAGGTCATACTCAGAGGCTTGCTATGTGAGAGGGGTCATCAGTACAAATGTTTGAGAACTACTTCTTTAGAGTGAAAGGTTGGGACCCATGATGTCTTACAAACTTCATTTACATAAAATAGCAGCCAATAGCACCCTTGCTGATCTTTCAGATAAAGTAGAAATAATGGATTCTAACAATGTGTCTCAAATACAACCATCTTTACTCAATTTCTTTTGACTTTGGTATTTGGATCTCATAGACAAAAAGGACCAAATTAATGCTATTAATTGATATTGATGTGTTCATATTTACCTATCTCCAGGTGGGGTTGGTGTTATAAAGATTCATCACTTCATGTGTATACAGCACTTGGAAGATTAAAAGTACTACCTAAGTGTTATATATATATTTTAACTCAAATTATAGAAGACCTAAGTGTTAAGTGTTATATATATGTAACACTTAGGTCTTCTATAATTTGAGTTAAAATATAGCACACATAATGGAAACTGTTTAGAAACTATGCAGCTGTTCAATTTTAATTATTGCTCACTGCTATACATTACAAACAAAGGAACTAATTCCATCAATGACAAACTATTTGTAACTTGCTCCTGTTGAAGTGTTCATGATTGATTATAAGTCAAATATCTTCCACTTCCTGTTCAACACCCAGTTTTTACAATTGGGACTTTAATAAGGCTGAACCCCAATAAGAAGATAAACCTGTCTATTTGAAAGGATCCTATGTATAAATCACTGGCCTTCAAACAAATGCATAGCATACATTGGTATCTGACCTTAGCAGAAACAAAACCTAAAGGGGACTGAAATGTGCACTGTAAGTATACCACTCTTCACATGAGATAAGGTTTTAAATCAGTTCCTAGAAGCCTCTCCAGTGAGCGTGGCTCATGTGTCAAAACAGTCAGCTTAATTTCATAACCTTAAATATACAACTTGGTGAAGTGTGAATGGGTTTGGAAGAAAATAGAATAGAGGGGGAGGACTTGGAGGGTAAGTGTGTTCATGTGTTTTAGGTATAAACTAACACCCCAACTCTGGAGGTGCAAATTTAGGGTTGGATTCTGTAACCCTCATGTTGATTAGTATTTTCTCAGGCAAGCATCTCATTAAATTTGAATCTATCAATACTAGAGGTAGAGTATAAATGATTGTGTTCATTTCAAACTATGTGAAGTTTTCCAGACTGACCATCTTTTGATGGAAACTCAATTAGTTCACACAAGCTAAGCTACTTCAAACCAAATCAGTACTTTGATACATCTCCAAGGAACATCTAAGGCCTTGTGTACACACTGGTGCACTGGTTCATCTAAAGGTGTGGTGTTAAACCAAATTAATGAAATGTATGCAAGTTTGTGCTTAGACATTCTTATTTCAGTTTGAGTGACTTTGTTTTAGCTTAATCCTGAGAAATACCCAAACTGATTGAGCTACAGTGAAATAAATCACTCTTAAATTCAAATAAGTGTGTCTACACACAAGCTCTGCATTAAACTATCTCATTTTAAAAATGCACTTTTAGTTAAATCAGGCTAGGCAGACCTAAGTGCTATAAGTAGTAGTTCTGGAAACTCAGACAGTAGGGGGTCAAATCCAGAAAGGTATTAAGAGTTACTCTGCTCAGCAATGATACTCAGACTGCAGCTATTGAGCCACAAGTGGCTCTTTAATGTGGCTCCTTCAGCTCTTTGTGGCACATGATACTAGAACACTGATTTAATTATTAACCAGTCAGGGCTTTTACTATGCTCATGCTTGATACCTCTCTTGCTCAGCCTACATTTCTGTGTGTCCCCAGCTGTCTTCTGTATAGGCATTTTGGGCTGCCCCCTCTTCTCAATGACATGCATTTCCTGCTGCACAGTCTGACAAGTATCAGCATCTAAGGCATGCTCAAAGCACATCTCCTGGATCAGGCCTTGCTGGCAAAATAAGCATTCCCCCACTTACTCTAAAACCATTCCTTAAAATGGCCTGTTTCTCTGACATTGGAATTGAAACTCAAACAGTTTGTTTTGGCAACTTTCTCTAGTCTACAGCAATTAGATGTATTAAAAAAACCCACAATTGTTTTTCCTCTTTCCTTCCCAGTAAAAAATAAAATAAGTCACTCCTTAATCAATGTAGATGCCATTCATATTTGATACTGTTCTAAACAAAGGGAACTGACCAGCTCATATAGACAGAACTTGGGACAACACATTTTTAAAAAGTCTTTTAATATTGTTACCCCTTTGGACCTGAGTGGTTAACCAATATTCATGGTCTTGCAGGTTGTATGTTAGGAGGAGAAATTGATGAGGTATTTCCTTGATGAAGTCCTGTTTATTACAAAGTCCTCTATTTCTGAACACAGTAGGAATCAAATGGGAGGCAGTTTCTTAGCTCACAGCTGAAGCCTCTTTCCAACTAGTACTGTGCCCAAAAAGCTCTCTCTCCAGACATTTTCTCAGTGCCACTCTCCCAGTGCTCTGGTAGCTGTCTCCCTGACTTTCTGGCTCCTTTTCTCTGCCCATTCTCTAGGTGCTTCTGCTCAGTCGCACACAACTCCACCAAAACAGCTGTGCCCACATAGTTCTGCTGCTGACAAGCCTGGGTTTTGGGTGGTGGTTCCAATTGTTTCAGCTATTTCACTCCAACAAGGAGCTTAACTGTTTACCAGCTTCAATGAGATTTCACTCATTCCCCCATCAGAACAGTATTTTAAAGTCAGAATATTCTTATTAGGATAAACTCTGGCTCTAGCCACCGGTGATTAATCTCTGTTTAAACTCAACATGTATCTTTAAAATGTAGGCTTTACCATGGTTACAAATAAAATCCTCTCAGGGAATCTTGAAATTTTAAGAATAATTATTCAGCAAGCAATGGGAGGTCAGCTGACAAATAGTTAAGGAATATAGAGTAAAAGCTGTGTTATCTGGCACTTTACCAGATGGAAAGCTTTTTATGAACCAGCATTTCTGATCTTCATTGAAAATCATCTGGTGTATAGTATGGTTAGCACGGGGCAGGCTCCCTACCTGACTGCGTGGCTCCACACAAGTGGGGATCTGCCCCTGCTGCTCCTAGGCAAAGCCATGGCTAGGTGGCTCTGCACACTGCCCCTGCCCACCCTGAGTGCTGGCTCCACAGCTCCCATTGGCTGGGAGCCAGGCCTCTGCCTAGGAGCAGCAGGGGACAGGTCACTGCTTGCAGGGAGCCGCCCAAGGTAAGCACCACTCAGATCCATCAGCCCTCACCCCTCCTGTGCCCCAATCCCCTGCCCTGAGCCTCCTCCGACACCCAAACTCCTCCTTAGAGCCCATGCCCCACACTCCCTCAAATGCCCTAACCCCCACTCCTTCATCCCCTCCCCACCCAAACTCCCTCCCTCTTAACTGGAATTTTTCACTTACCTGCACCCCCTATTCTTCCAACATGCTGGATAAAAAAAGCTGTTATTGTACTGTACTATAAGCTTTTCTAGTTAGTTGAAGTAAGAATCCAAAACTATAGAATTCAGTGTAATCAGGGGTCAATAAGGCCTAAACTAGGTTTGCTTTTGAGGTTCTGGCTCTAGTTTAGAACATTACTTGTATTTAGAATCCCACCTCCAGCAAGAGACAAGAGTACAATACTACAGAGTGAAGTGAAAGTCAGAAGACCCCTGTGAGTCTTTTTACAATTTAAAATGTAATGCACCTGTTCTTGGCTGCTTCCTCCCAGCTACTATTTTCAGAAGCTAGTTATTGTATTTCTTTTTTTATACCTATTAACTTTAAAGGTTTTATTGGATGGACTGAGAGGTCCTGAACCCAGGAAAGGCAATACAGTCTAGGAATTAGTGACTGAGAGCCAGGAGATGTGAATTCTAGTCCTGATCATCTTGTTTCATGACCTTGGGCCTCAACTTTCAAATATGTGCATTTGCATGAACGCAGTTGTACATGCTTGCTGTGTATTTATGCACATAAATGGTCACTTAGATGCCTAATCTGTACATGCAAATTCCTAGGTAACATGCACAAATCAAATAGGCATGTTTTCTTAAATGCTTAAATTCCTATGTATGTACATAACACTACTATTTGTACATACGACTATCGAAATCTGGTCCTTTACAGCTCCATCCTTCAACTTATCCATCTGTGAAGAATCTAATTATGTCCATCTTTATAAGGTGTTTAGGTACACTGAGATGACATGTATGTAAATACAAACTGTTATCCTTTACATATTTAGTGACATGGTTCCAGAATCTGTTTACCCGTAACACTAGTATTCATTGCTTGTAGGATGACTTAACATAGCTGTGGGTTAGTGAACAGTAACTACAAACTTGTGATTTCTGTGTTAGTTTTTTTTGGTTTGAGAGTAATCCTATATTATAATCCAAATTAACTTCTGTAGTCTTAAGGGAGTCCAATAAAACAATCAGAAGTATTTTGGGATAATTACTTTAGTGCTCATTAAAGTGTGAGAAATGTATAGTGGTGCTTGCCTTTTGTTCAGCTGTAACCAAGAGCTAAGCTAATGCACCTCAATCCTGACCTGCATAGCCTCTGCTCTTTTAGGGCTGATCCAAAGCCCAGTGAAACCAATAGAAAGATTCCCATTGACTTCAATGTGCTTTGTATCAGGGCCTTATTTCTGAGCCACCTTTGCCACCTTTTTTCCCATTTTTTCCAGCTCACTGGTGTTGGGTCACTGGATCAGTCGTCTCCAGGCTTGTCAGTACAACATTCACTTTATATCCACTCCATCTTCCATCCTCCCATATACAATCTATCACCATTTTCTTAACCATTCTCTTATTCTCTACCCACAAACTTTAGTCTCAAATGCCTCTCTAACAGGATTCCCTTCATCCATCCTTTGTACAAGCCCATACCATCTCAGTCGTCTTACAGCTTCTCTCTGATACCACAGACCTTGTACTCACTCCTGATGGCATCTTTCCACATGTTGTCCAGCAAGATCACCACCTTGCTGCCCTGAAACATCTCCTTCCAATGCCTTCAAGTCTTAAGTGCCTTTTGTTGGTCATCCGTGTCCCAGATCTGTACAGAAGAGCTGGTCTTGATGTGATCTTTGTATAGTTGTCCCTTCAGGAGTCTGACCATCTGTTTATCATAAATCCACTCTTAGTTTTCACCAGACCTTCCCATGCTCATCAGCCTTGCTTGCAGATCTCTAGATTTCTCCATTTGCTGCTAACCTGCCTTCCAAGATACTAAAACACAGGAACTTGACTTAGGTGCTGGCCTTTGATGTTGTTCATCTGTCATGGTGCCGCCTGAGTCACCCCCATGACTTTAGTCTTTTCTTTATTCATTCTGAGGCTACAATTTGTTCCAAGCATCAATCACCTGGACCAAATCCTCCTTACTATAAGCCACTAGTGCAATGACATCTGCATAGATCAACTTTGTGCCACCTTCCATTTTTTACAAAGTTTGTCATGAACCACCTTCTACTGCACCTCTGAACATGCATTATTTGTGTTCTTAGCTCTCCTTCCTGAGAAATTTCCTGGGCTGTTGCTTTAACACTGCAGGGTCTGGTGATCCAGTTACTTGGTATTGGACATCAGTTTGGACTTCTGGTATTTCCACTGGAAGTGGCTGGCAGTCAAACTAGGAAACACAGGATGTCTGCCATATAAAAATCCTATTTAAGGTTGGGGAGTGAGTTAATCTTGGCTTTTCTTTACTGCCTCCGCACCCAGGAAGGAAGACTGCTAAAAACACCTGAAGAAACAAAGGAATTAAAGCTTGGGGCGGAGGGGGGGCTGAGCCCAGGCAAGAAAGTAAGGTTACCAACTTTCTAGTCACCTCCTCTGAGGTCCCATGCATTCTTCAATGCTCTGCCCCTGCTCACTCCACCCCCACCATCACTTGCTCTCTCCACTCTCCCTCACTCAGTTTCATGAGGCTGGGTCAGCAGGAGGGGGTGATGGCTGGGGGTGCAGCTCCAGGGTGGGGCCAGGGATGAGGGGTTTGAGGTGCAGAAGGGGGCTCTGGGCTGGTGCAGGGGGTTAGGATGTGGGGGGAGTAAGGGCTCCAGCTGGGGATGCACACTCTGAGGTGGTACTGGGGATGATAAATTTGGAGTGCAGGAGGCTGTTCTGGGCTGGGACTGAGGAATTTGGAGGGTGGGGGTTTGGGGTGTAGGAGGGGGTCAGAGGTGCAGGCTCCAGGCAGCACTTACCTTAAGTAGCTCCCAGAAGCAGTGGCATGTCCCCCTTCAGGCTCCTACATGGTGGCAGGGCTAGGTGGCTCTCCATGCTGCCTCATCCACAGGCACCGCCCCCGCAACTCCCATTGGCCACAGTTCCTGGCCAATGGGACCTGCGGAACTGGTGTTTGGGGCTGGGGCAGCGCACAGAGCCCCATGGCTGCCCCTACACCCTAGGAGCAAAAGGGGGGGACATGCTGCTGCTTCCGGGGAACCACATGGGGCCATGGCAAGCAGGGAGCCTGCCTTAGACACGCTTCACCAGCAACCGGACTTTTAACAGCCCAGTTAGCTGGTGCTGACCTGAGCTGCCAAGGTCCTTTTCAACCGGGCCTTCCGGTTGAAAACCAGACACCTGGCAAGCCTACAAGAAAGGTCAGCCTGTGAAGGGTGTATTTGGAGTTTTAAGCTGCAAGCAGTGCAGTTTACCTTCAAGAAAATCTGCAATTTGCATAAAACATTTAGAGTGAGAAATTACTATTTGTAGCCAGTTTCTTAAATATATTAAATCATAGTTTGCATATTTTGTTTTGTTTTTGCTGAGTAATCTGCATTAATCTTTATGCTATCCCTTATCACTTAGAATCTATCTTTTGTAGTTAATAAACTTATTTTTTGTTTGTTCTAAAACTCAATTTGTGCAATTCATAATGGGGGGAGGGTTGGGGGGAAGCTAGGCATATCTTCCTCAACATTGAGGGAGGGAGTAAATTTCATGAGTGTAGGCTGCATAGATCTCTATATAGCACAAAACAATATAATTTTGGGTTTACACTCCAGAGGGTGTGTGCAGCTGAGGCCTGGGCAATCCCCAAGCTGAGACTTTCCACACAAAGCTGATTACAGACTTGGTGGTGTCCCAGACAGCTGGGTGTGTCCCTAACAACCCTGTTGTGTGTGCCTGGCACAGCAGGACAGGCTGAGGAAGCCCAGGCTGGTAGAACAGGCAGGCTCAATGGGCACATCAGATGGCACCCCAGAAGGAGGGCCCAACCCATCAGTGTATAAGAGTTCAAGTTGAGTTGCGAATGTGGATTTGCAAGTAGGTGTCATGCTGTAGCAGACATTTTATTGTTGGAGCATGGGAATAACTAATTCTATTAGGTTTTTATATTGCTCACAGTTAAATTGCAAAGGTAAAGGGTTGGTAACAGTGGTCTCCATTTAGTCCCTAGTGGTCCTTCTGAACTACCAAAAACCAATATAAATACCAGCAAATGAACCCCATTAGTCGTTAAATGTGTAAAACTGACAGAGGGCTGGAAAAAGAGAGAACACTACTGGAATGTGTCTGGCAGGGCTGTGTGGGAAATCTGGACTGTTGGCCACATCAAGCATCTTTAACAGCCCTTACTTAAAACAGAAGTGTAAAATTGATCACATTTAAACAGCCTAGTTTCTCAGATTGGCATGCAGAGTCCACTGATAGCCTGTTAACTGCTAAGGTGGTAATTTCAGAAGCTTGTATTAGACAAGTAGTGTATCTCCCTGTAATTGTGGCTGGCTGAACTATAACAGGTTAGTTTTCTGGCTTCAAACTTTTCCTACTTGGAATAAAAAACATTAAAATGAAGGCAGCCTGATCTGAGGTAAACTGTGTTAAACTTAGAGAAGGCTTTTCTTTTTCCTCTCTACTCCTTAGTTGTGTCCTGTGCCTCTCTCATTGTCCCTTCCCATCCCTCTTTCTGGAGAATCCCTATGAACATTCTTGTGTTGCTGACAAACTGTAGTAAAATAAATTGGAAATGCAAGGGACTAGTTGCATTTTACTGGAGTCCTTCATTCCAAAAAGGACTGAAGTAATTTATATAATACTTCTTCCCCTCTGGAGAAGATAATGTGTGTATGTGTGAGATTTATTTTACTGTATCAGATTTTTGTAGGCAAGTTAACTTATAAAATGCCATAGCTGTAACTTCACTTTTTATTTCCTAAAATGTACCTCTGTAATGTTCACTATATATTGAATAATCTGTATTCTGACATCATTAAATAGTGCTACAGTGTAACATAGATCCCTATAACACATCCCTTTATTTTTACCCCAAGCTCATCATAGTATCTAACAAAATTATGCAGTTAATTATTTGCAGAGACTGCCAGGCTAAAAAGTGTCTTCTTTGGATTCTGTCCTTCATCTTCTCAGCATGCCTTGACATTTTTTTTCTTCCCTCTTCATCTCCCCCTACCCCCCCAAATTTCTCCCAATACTCAATCTTCTGCAGTGGATTGGAAGGAAATATGCCAGGGTGTGGGTATCAAGGAAATGCTAATCTGCACTTCTTAAAGGTGGTGATGTTTGACTGTCCTACACTTTCCTGGGAAGGAATTCCATAGCTGGAGACTTGCTACTGAGAGAATTCTCTCCTAGGCACTATTCTCACAATCCTCACTTGTTTGGGTCTTGCATCACTGAGAACAATGCGAGCTGTGCTATTAAACTTCAGTGCGTACAAGGTCCAGCTTTTGGTGGACTGTTCCATAATTCTAGATGAGTGGATTTTTTGTCTTCATCATGGATGTGGAGAAATCTGGTCCCTGAAGGACTCTCTTTGAGATGATAGATTGACTCCTGAGTAGGAAGTTTCAGAGTTTGAGGTGGGCCTGTGTATACTTAGTGCAAGGATCGACAACCTTTCAGAAGTAGTGTACCAAGTCTTCATTTATTCACTCTGATTTAAGGTTTTGCATGCCAGTAATACATTTTAATGTTTTTTGAAGGTCTTTCTGTAAGTCTAATATATAACTGAACTATTGTTGTATGTCAAGTAAATAAGGTTTTTAAAATGTTTAAGAAGCTTAGTTTATAATTAAATTAAAATGCAGAGACATCCCCCCCGACCAGTGGCCAGGACCCAGGCAGTGAGTGCCACTGAAAATCGGCTTGCATGCCACCTTTGGTTGCATACCCTGAGATAGTGCTTTTCAAATCTGTTGAAAATAGGAGCTTGCAGTGTTACACTGTTAGGCTCTTAGGGTATGTCTACACTTACAGTTTTGCAGCGCTGGTAGTTACAGCTGTGTTAGTACAGCTGTATAGGGCCAGCGCTGCAGAGTGGCCACACTTACAGCGACCAGCACTGCAGTGTGGCCACATTTACAGCACTTGCAGCGCTGTTGGGAGTGGTGCATTGTGGGCAGCTATCCCACAGAGCACCTCGTCCCATTTCGGTGCTGTGGCTTGTGGGAAGGGGAAGGAAGTGTGAGTGTCTTTCCGCTTCCTGTTCCAACGCCCCATGGTGCTTTGCTACACATTCCGAGCAGTTTGGAGGCATTGTGATTCTACAGCGCTTTTTCTGCGATTTTTGTTATAAATGGAGCCTGAGCAGCTGACGATCTTATTGATGAATGTTGCCAGCACATCGTGCATGGCAGTGGAGCTATTCCTTCAGCTGCAAAGTGACAGTGACAGTGACAGTGACAGTGAGGAGTCAGACGATGATATTGAAGCGCCTCACTGTGAAGACAGTAAATTGCTTGTGGCAGTAACAGACGTGCTCAGCTCCGTGGACTGGCGCATTTGGGCTCGGGAAACCAGCACTCAGTGGTGGGATCAAATCGTCCTGCAATCCTAGGATGACGAGCAGTGGCTGCAGAACTTTCGGATGAGAAAAGCCACTTTCATGGCACTGTGTACTGAGTTTGCCCCTACCCTGCGGCGCAGGGACACGAGATTGAGAGCTGCCCTGCCAGTGGAGAAGCGAGTGGCTATTGCAATCTGGAAGCTGGCAACTCCAGATTGCTTCAGATCGGTGGCGAACCAGTTTGGAGTGGGAAAGTCTACCGTTGGAATGGTGCTGATGCAAGTTTGCACAGCCATTAATCGCACCCTGCTAAGAAGAACTGTAACTCTTGGGAACGTGCAGGACATTGTGGATGGCTTTGCAGAAATGGGTTTCCCTAACTGTGGAGGGGCAATAGATGGGACTCATATTCCTATTCTGTCACCACCCCACCTGGCATCAGAGTACGTTAATTGCAAGGGGTATTTCTCCGTGGTTCTGCAAGCGCTTATGGATCACCGTGGGCGTTTCACTGACATTTACTCAGGATGGCCTGGAAAGGTGCATGATGCATGCATCTTTAGGAACAGTTCCCTGTTCAGGAGGCTGAGGGCCGGGACTTTTTTCCCAGACCGCAAGATCACAGTAGGGGACGTCGAAATGCCCACTGTGATCCTTGGAGACCCCGCTTACCCCTTAATGCCATGGCTCATGAAACCATATACAGGGAAGCTTGACAGGAGCAAGGACCGGTTCAACTACAGGCTGAGCCGGTGCAGAATGACTGTGGAGTGTGCTTTTGCCGTTTGAAAGCCCGCTGGCGCTGTCTTTATGGGAAGCTAGATTTGGTGGAAAGCAGCATCACCGCTGTTATATCCACGTGCTGTACCCTCCATAATATTTGTGAAGGGAAGGGTGAAAGATTCAGTGAGGAATGGACCTCCGAGGTTCGACGCCTAGAGGATGAGTTTGCTCAGCCAGAGAGCAGGGCTAATAGGGAGACCCAGGAAAGGGCTTCAAGGATTAGGGATGCTTTAAGGGAGCAATTTGATGCTGAGAGCCAACAGTAATGTTTGATGCATTTGATATGCTTTGCTTTACCTTGGTGTATAATCTTTACCACTTCCAGCAATAATATAACGTAGTGAAAAAGAAAAAAAACCTTTATTCAACATACAGTACATAACAGGCAAGGGGGTTGGGGTGGTGGACTGTACATTCACAGGTTTGAATATGCCCTATTTTGATCACTATTCAATGTCTGCTGCACTTCAGGATTACTATGCTGCAGAATAATGGGGGTGGAGTGAACAGGGTAAGAATTATAGTTATCAGGGCTGGTAGGTGATCTTACAGGTGTTGGGGGCAGCTGGGGATAATAAGGAACTGGCTGCTGGAGAAAGTTGTTTTGTGGAAATACTGGGGAACAAGGAAGAGGGCTTTGGGAGGGCTGTGGGTTACAACGGTACATATTTGTCTGCATGGCTACAAGAGACTCGAAAGACTCAGTTTGGCGAGCCAGGAGGCTTATCATCTGCTTTGTGGTTTTTTTGGCAGACAATTCCTTTCTCCTGCTTTCTGTTTGCCTCCATTCATGTACACTCTCTCTCCATTCATACGTCTTCTCTCTCCATTCCTGTGTCTTCCTACTTTCTCTGTTGTAGTGGCTCATAACAGATTTGAGCAATTCCTCTTTTGATTTTCTAGGATTCCGTCTCAAGTTCTGCAACCTACGTGAGGCCGGTGATCCGGCTGCAGTAGTCAAGGTCACTAGAAAAAAAAGAGATAGAACCATGTAATACACAGAGGCTACATTGTTTATTATCACACATTGAAGGACTTTTTAGACTTTTGGTAGCATCCTTCTCACATACCTCACATAACACAGAGAGGGCAGGCAAGCTAAGTCATGGCGAGCAATGGGGTGAGTGGTTTTGCCCCTATTTCCCCTTGGGAGTGGGAATTGACCAATGGGTCACTGGGGTTCATCAGCAATGGGTACAGGAGGTAGCTGGTGTCCTGAAGAGGGGACAGTAGTGAACAGGAAGGTGGTGAGCTGCTTTGGGGGGGGTGTTCTTTGGTCCGCGTTCACGGCGTCCTGCTGGTAAGGGGGGGGAAGCACCGCGGTGCTGGATGCCTGCTTGGAGGGGGGTTGGGGAACACAGGAGCACACTGCGGTGCTGGATGCCTGCTTGGAGGGGGGTGCATAACACCGGAGCACACCGCGTGGATGCTTACGTGCTGGGAGGGGGGGTGGGGAACACCGGAGCACACCGCGGTGCTGGATGCCTGCTTGGAGGGGGGTGCATAACACCGGAGCACACCGCGGAGCTGGATGCCTGCTTGGAGGGGGGGTGGGGAACACCGGAGCGCACCGCGTGGCTGGCTACGTGCTGGTGGGGGGGTTAACAACAGAGCTCCATGGGCTGGGGAAACACGAACCTGGCGCCCTGCACTCAAGTATCCCTAAACTCTCAACAGGGTTTCCTACTGCCAGACATATCACTGCTGCGTGTTACCTGGGAAGAGAGGGAGGGTCTTCTACAGGAATGTGGATACCGCCCTGGCCCCTATGCAGCTTGCCTGTGTGCAGCCATGGTCCTCCCACCCCTCGCTGCACAGTGGATCGGACGAGTTAGCCTGACCGGGACAGGGACCACGGTGGCTCTCCCGATCAACTTGAGAAAGCAAATTGCAAATGCTCTTGCTGAAACTTTTCAAGAGATTACCGAGGCAGATTACAGAGACGTGATAGAGCAAATCAATGGGCTATTCCACGTTTAGGCATACATGCAGGCAGCCATAACCAAAACTCTCCTCTCCCAAAACATAAAAATCTACTTACCCCGAGCATGATCCTCAGCTTCTTCCTCACCATCAACTTCCAGCTGCTGCGACTGGCTAGCCTCCTCCTGGCTTGAGAAGAGCTTTTGGCTGCATGTGTACTGGGACTCCGGGATGTCTCCCTCCACGCCAGTAGCCTCACTGTTGCCGTCCTCTACAACCTCCCCCACTTCTCCCTGCTCTGAACTCTCCATCGTGCTCCTAGGATTGGCAGTGGGGTCACACCCAAGTATGGCATCCAGCTCCTGGTAAAAACGGCAGGTCGTGGGGGCAGCTCCTGAGCGGCGATTTCCCTCACGAGCTTTGCAGTAAGCACTCCTCAGCTCTTTAATTTTGACCCTGCACTGCAACGCGTCCCGTTCATGGCCCCTTCTCATCAAGGACTGCAATATCTGCCCAAAGGTATCATAATTTCTCCTTCTGGAGCGCAGCTGTGCTTGCACAGCCTCCTGTCCCCAAACACTTATGAGGTCCTGCAGCTCTGCATTGGTCCATGCTGGGGCTCGATTGGTGTGTGGAGGCATGGTCGCTGAGTGATTGATTGCTTAATTGCACTCCACACCTGGCTGAGCAAACAGGAAGGGGATTTTTAAAATTCCCGGGGCATTTAAAGGAGGGGTCAGGTGAGCCCAGGGCAGTGGAGTTTGCATGATTACCAGAGAGGCTTCTAAAGTATGCTGGGATACCTGCTTATGCCACGGAGGTCAACAAAAACGCTGGTGGGTGTCTACACTTGCTGACCAGCGCTGGATCACCAGCGCTGGATCCTCTACACCCGAGGCTCAACCGGGTGTACAGCCAGCTCTGCAAACAGGGAGTTGCAGTGCTGGCCGTGCTGTGCAAGTGTGTACACATCCTAAGTTGCAGCGCTGTAACCCCCTCACCAGCGCTGCAACTCTGTAGTGTAGACAAGGCCTTAGCTATCGCTGTGTAAGAACCATCATTGAAGTACCAGTGTTTAGAGCACTGGTACAAGGTGAATAAGGAGAATACAGTATACCTTGTGCATCATATTAACAAGGCAAACCAACAAACAGGATTGAAATTCCCATGAGCAACATACAAGGATAAGAATAAGAGCCTTACAAATCAAAGATTAAAGGAACAAAGTGTTACAGTATGATGTAATTTTGTAACTGGGAACACTCTACCTGCTACTCATGAAACAAAGTACAGTCCTGCACCACCGTTATGTACTTTTAGCTTAATAATGGCTGGCATATTAGCTGTTTGAGAGAGTCACTCTGGGACTTGTCACTGACTTCCATTATTCCTTGCCTATTCACTAAGGTGTAGTTCATAGTTAGTTATGAAGTGGAAAATGTTTTTTATTAATATGCCTTATTAGAAGTGAAACTTTAACGAAAATTAAATCAGCTCCTATGATTTCTTTTTTCAGCAAGAATGTTTTTTATTGGGGAGGAGGAAGTCTGATAGCTAACAGTTGATTTCTTCTCCCCCAGCCATAACAAAAGTTCCTTTTTGGGGGAGGGGTGTTAGTTATGCATAGGAACTGTCAGTGAGATCAGAGATAATGATTTAATTCCTGTGAGTTTAATCTTGTATTCTCTACAATGTTTTTATACAGCTCCAGATCAGTTAGTGGGAAGATGACAATGATTCAGGCCTGAGGTAGGATAGCATGTACCAGTTGGTAAAATATAGATGCATGCACACATGCCCCAGAAACATTCTCATTTCTATAATTGAACATTTTTCAAGGTTTTGGAATGTTAAGGTATTTTTATCTACATTTTTGAAGTAGAAGTACTGTAATGCTATGAGAGACTATTCAGATACAGAAATGTTGGGAATTTCATGTGCAAATCTGTTCTCATGAGTTTGCAGCGTATAATTGGCAACCTTGTTAGGTTCAGATATTTCTTCTTACTCTAATTTTTGGATACTTATGCATACCAGACCTGACTTCCAAATATTTTGAGGTTCACCCAACAATAGCTTGAAGCCTGCACACTTTCACTAAGGAGGTCTGCAGTATATGTTGCGTGTACATATGTTTATTTCATTGTTCTTCAGCACCTGAAGAAGAGCACTGTATAGCTCAAAAGCTTGTCTTTCACCAACAGAAGTTGATCCAATCAAAGATATTACCTTGTCTCTACATTTGTATACGTAAGTTTAATCTCACTGAAGGCCAAATTTTCTTCTCACTTTCATCAGTGTGAATAAGATGAGGATTTAGCCCTAGGTGATGAACTAGTGTCTCTGACATAGCCGAGAGCAGCAGCACTGGAGTATAACTGTTTGCACTTACAAGGGGACATACCTGGGAGAGAGTAGCACTGGATATGTTATGCAAATATATTAGTAGGTACCAGAGTGGTTACATTTTGTCCCTGAACATGTCAGTGTGACATACTTTCCATTTTATCTGGGGGTTCAGATTTTTTCCTTTTTAAATTAATGTCTACTGGTGCATAATCTCTATTGAGTGTGTGCGAGGGGAGAAGAATCATACATAAATTAGGAAAAAATCTGCACAGCTTCAGAACTCTTGCAAATATAGTAATGATATCAAAAGGGTTTTAATGTTTTTGAGATCTTATGGCTGCTTCAAGGAGTAAAAGTAAAACTCAGCGCATCTGTTTACATAAATCCTAAGCTGTGATATCTTTAGTGTGAACAATGTTATACAACAATAAATTGTATTGGATTGTAAAGCTCTCAGGAGGGAGAATTTCTTAAATCAAGCATATCCAATAAAGATACTTTTCCTTAGAGTGACAAAGTGGAAGATCTTAAAACTTCTAAAAAGATTGCTTAATGATCTAAACAAGCTTTTATTACCACTTTTACAGCATCTAATTCTCTCTTTGGAGGTGCCAGCTGTTGTGAGGAAGGGAAGTAGACTGTTCACATGCTCTAAGTAGGAGTAAGGTGGCTGGGCAGATGGAAATCTAATGTTGAGAGCAAAGGTTAATCTGAGCTGTGTATAAGAGGAAGTAACTGCTTAGTGTGGGCTCTGTGTCACATGTAGTTCACTGAAGGCAAACTGAGGGCTCGACCAGCTTTCTGCTGCTTTCCTTTGTATTCTTTGTCAGAGGCAGGACAGTAAAGTAAATAGAACTGATCAGGTTCTGCCCTCGGCTTTATCTGGGCATCCCAGTGAAGTCACTGTGGCTGACTTCTGTGGGGATGCCTGGTGTAGCTGAAGGTAGAATTTGTCTCAAATTGCTCATCATCCTGCAGCTATAAATGCACCTTCAACAATCTGAAGTGGATCTGAGTGTTCAGAACTTTATTTATCAAAACCCTGCTTCCCTCCCTACAATATCACCTCTTCTTGATAGCATCTTTCCTAATCACCCATTTCTGCCTTCTTGCTGTAACAACCAGTTTCCGCATGCACCGCTGCCTAGTGCTCAGTGTTCCACATCTCTCTGGGGCAGCATTCGAAATCAGCCATTCAATTCCTTTCTGCCTACCAGCAGCTATACTGAAGCTGGCAGTCTGTGTAGCTGCCTTGCAAAGCCATGAAAGTGGTGTTGCTCAGGTGTCCTTTGAAAATAACAATCACACATTCATCATCTTTTGTGGTGGTCGACAGCAACTGGTGTACTGTAGGTCTGCCTTGAGATTTGAAGCCTTTGCCGCCCCGTTTGAAGTTATAGTTACATTTTTTTTCCCCCATAAAGTTGATTTAACATGGATACAGTGGTCAGCCTGGTAGCCACTTGAGACTACTGAGACCATTGTTATGATCAATTTATGCAAACACATCTGTCTCTACTAAAACTTTGTTTTTCCGCCCCCATTCTCTCCCTGTTTTATTGACCTGTCACGTATTTAAAGCTGAGATTGTAGGAGTTCTCTGGGGCAGGGCCTGTCTTTTGTTTGTTCATTTGTAGAATGGGCCCCAAGCCTCATTTGGGATCCTGAGCATTATGGGTATAGAAATAACAAATAAAATTTTCTGTTGAATCATTTGAAAAATAGTTATTGCATAGTAAATATTTATAAATGTAGATTAAGAACACTGCCATATTTTGTTGCACCACATAGTTATTTGCCCCAATACACTGTGTGTTCTTATAGGGGGTTAATGTGACTTTTAAAGTGAAAGCAAACTAAACTATATGCATTTGTTGATGGAAAGATTCCCTTTGGCTCTGTATCATTTAAAGATGATTTGTTCTTGCTGTAGCGAGTTTTAATACAGTACTGAAAGTATATGGAGATAGCTAAATATTACTATGTTTTCTCCAACATAATACTATGAAATATGTCGTCTTTCTGTGTTCTTTTGGTATAAATACCATCATTCAGCCTTTGGACCCAGAACAGCTAGATGGAGCTCTTTCCTCTACAATTAACAGGAAACTGTCTTTAGGAATTAAATATTAGGCCAAATTCTACTAACCCTTATTTATACAATAGTTTCATTGCTTTGGTGGAATTGGTCATGAGTAAGGGCTACTGACTCAGGGAAGGTTTTGTAAGTTTGGGCCCAAAAGGTTTATAATTGTGTCAGAAAGATGTTAACAATCTGCATGTGAACAGCAGCACTATTGTTATCTCTAGAGTACACAGAGTCTGTGGCTGGATTATTGACACAGAAGATTAAATGAAAGTGGATTAAGTATAACCTGAAAGTTACCTGTCGGGCAGAATCTCTGCTGGATAACTCACTGGAACTTATACACTCATACAGATATAAACTGTATGGATTAGTCAGGTAAATTAGCCAATGTGATGCCTTTAACAAATATGTTGAAACAAGTCATGTAACAACAAGATGATCTTTGGTAGAACTGCCAAGACAAGGTTAGACATTCTCTTTACCTCTGTGAAAATGGGGTAAAGGAGACAACAGTGACTGTCACCTTTAATGCTAGTTACTCCTGTTTTGGTTAGTGAGCTTTTACACTAGCACTGAAGTTTAGGGTAGCTGTTATTTCCTGTCCTGCCTGACTTGTTTAAGTGCACTTCCATCCATCTTTAGGAAAGGAGGGTAAATGAAAGGAGAGACGCATGTGCCCTGAACAAAACAAGGTGGTAAATTCATTATTTATAGCAGCATAAGTAAATAATGTGTATTGTAGGAATAGAGTAAAACATCATAAACAAGGATCTGGGAATGTTTGTGTTTTTTTTCTGTCATCCTTTTGTAATACATGCCCTTCATGCTGGGCCTGATCCAAAGCCCTTTAAAATCTACTGGAATCTTTCCATTAACTTGAATGGCCTTTGGATCAGGCACCCTATGAAAGCATAGGTACTACTTTGACAACAGCAACTATCAAGGTCACTGTGAGCTAAAGACACTCCACATGGACACACTATCTTTGGCTTCAATTCAGGGAACATTTTAAGTCAATGTTTGTCATGATTTAAGCACATGCTTGACTTCAAGCATGCATGAAAGTGATGCCCTGAATAGGAATGATGTCCTCAATTGGGAACTTTGTGGCTGGAGATACAGAAAAAAACTGGATCGGAAATTTAATTTCACTGAAGTGTAACAGAAGTCTGTTTCCTCTTGTTAGGAAAAATGAGAACTTTATACAAATTTTAAAAAAAGCAAACAAAAAACCAAACCCTAAACCTTTGGCATAGAATAATAACTATAAAAAAACTGAACTGAAAGCTTCCAAATGGGTGTCTGTCATTTCCCCTTCACCACTCTATGTGTTCCACTTGGATAAACATCAATGAATCATCACAAGGAGTTGGCCTGAGGTTCAGTTGTGTAATCAAATCTAATTTTGCTGTGGTGCTTTTCACAACCTGAGGATTAAAAGGGGCATAAATTATTAGTTTTATCTACTTCAATCATTAAGCACAAATATTAAACTTTATATAAATTTTTGTACATATTTTGGTGTTGTAATCAACAGGGTTTTTATTTGTTTTTTTCCTTTCAGTGAACTTCTTTGGAAATGAGATGCCTTAATATTTCAAAGTGATTTATTGCTGAGATTTTGCAGACTAACAGGCACTGAAATCTTCTAAAATACCTGACAAAGTATTTACAGTCAGATAGCAAGCCTCATAAATAATCAGTAAGTCCAATTTTTATATAGACCTAAACAGTCTTTAGGTTAACAAAACACTGGCAGGAACCAGATAGCCAGATATCTGGCTAAAGTAAGCGGGGATTAACCAGGGCTCAGTGTGTCAGGGAACAAGGAAGAATAGATGCCAGTTCAGGAGGAGAGATGAGAAACTATATTGAACTCCCCACCACCCTGTATTACTAGAGTGGAGTTTCAGCATTCTTCTATTGACCCACCCCATGTTGGGACCTTGCTGAAAGTGTCTGATTTCCTGCTACACATTGCAGGCAGCGGGGCTTGTTCACTCCACCTTGAACACAAGCAGTTGGCTCTCTGCACAGAGAGGGTCTACGTTGAACAGTCCTTAGGCAGGAAGAGCAGTCGAGTTCAAGTTCAGCTTTTAAGGCCCTTATCCAGTCACCACTTCCTTCTCTGCCAATGATACCAGCCTTCACTGTCCACATGGCTGCTTCTTTCTAAAGCATTTTCTTTCTGTCTTCTATGCTACCCTGAACATGAGGCAGCCATGCACCCCCAAAGTACTCTATAAAGCCATTGCTACCCTCTCCTTCAAATCTTTCTGCAAAACCCCAGTCTTACTGTGACGCCTTCAGGAAACAGCTGACTAATAATGGCCAATAGGAATTATTAGAGAGACAAGGTGGGTGAGATAATATCTTTTATTGGATTAACTTCTGTTGGTAAGAGACAAGCTTTTGATCTTACACAGAGCTCTTCTTCAGGTCTGGGAAAGGTACTCCGTGTCACAGCTAAATACAAGGTTGAACAAATAGCTTAGCATAAGTAGTTAGCACATTCTAAGGCAATGGTGCACAAACTGGGGGGCACACCACTGGGGCGACACAAGGGGTTCATGGAGGAGGGGTGCAAAGAAAGTTTAATATCCCTTTTTACAGCAGATTTACTTGCTCCCCATTGCCACCTTTACTTCTGCACTGCAGTTGGCGGTGGCAGCCTTCAGAGCTGAGCAGTGGCTGCTGGCTGGGGCAGGGTTTGTGGAGCAGAAGTTAAAAAATAGTCCCACGCAAGGCTCTACAGCAGTGCACAGATCTTGGTGCCATAAAAAGCACCAAGCAAAGATTGTAGAGAGATTCAGAATCAAGTGCACTGTTTACCTATCTATTCCCTTCAGAAGGTTAGTTCAATGTTTTTCAAACAAAATGGATTAGTGGGTCGTGGATGGTAGTAGTAAACAATGCAGTGTTTCTGATTCCTCATCGGATGCTAATGTTAATTCAATAAAAGTAAAAAATAAACAACCCACCAATATCAACAGTAATGCAGCTGAACTTGTATGTGAACCTTCCACAAGTGCTGACACTAGTAATTCTGCTGAGAAAAGTCATATGAAAGAGTCTTTCAGTTTTAAATTAAGAAAATGTCAAGATGAATATATAACTGGGATTCTCATGGACTCTTGTCAATCACAAGGAATGACCACTGTGTTCTGTGGTATTAGCATGAAACTATTGAAGTTCAGATGACACTTGATTATGAAACATTCTGAACATGCAAATAAAGATGTTAATTTTTTCCATACGCCATGCTAAGTCATTGAGTGGTCAAAGAGAGACATGCTGAAAAAGCAAGTGATGGTTCCATCAAAAGCTCTAAAAGCATCCCTTGAAGTAGCATATTCGATTGCTAAATCGTGAAGCTGCATACCATGGGTGAGGCATTAGTATTACCAGCTGCGGTAAAAATGTATCAATAATGCATGGAGATGTGGTGAATTTTTGAAAACTATTTTTTTGTCATGGGATACAATGAGCAAGCAGATCAATGCAATTTGATAGCTTCAAAAAGTTCAACTTTTGACTTGAGTTAAACAAAGCACAAAGTTTTGCCATGTAACTTTGAGAGTACTCTGATATCACAAATTTGGCTCAACTCATTGTGTTTGTCTGGTATTGCTATGAGGATGAAATTCTGGAACATGTTGTTCTGCAAACCACTGGAGGGGTGAATTATGGGAGACTAAAAAGGTAATCTTGTGAATGAATTCTTCAGAGCACATGGCCTGTCATGGTCAGTACCAGGTTTACAATAGTGTCGATGGTACCATGGGTACCAGGCCCACACTCAGAAGGGGCCCTGGTGCGTGGACTGTGGTCCCGCCCCCTTGCTTCACATGTGCTCTGCCCTAAGGCTGTTCCCCTGTTCGACCTCTTCTTCCCCCCCGCCCGTCTCCACCTGCCACTTGCTCATCTCTGCCCCCTCCCCTCCATGTTAGTGGCAGGCAGGGCCTCGGGGAAGAGCCCAAGTGGGAGGCTGGGCCTTGTGGAGTGGGGGGCAGGGCCACAGTCCAGGCGATGGGGCCCATAAAAGGTTGAGCCAGGCCTGGTCATGGTCTAATTGCATTGGTGTATGTACTGATGGTAGAGTTGTGATAGTGGGCCCAAAAAAGGCTTCAGAGGGAAAGTACTCAGCATTGCACCTCACATTAATTCATGCATTGCATGATGCACCATGTGAGGTTCTGGCTGCTAAAACACTGGAACCTGAAGCAAACAAGGTTTTGAGTGATGAGGTGTAAATTGTGAATTTTGTAAAACCAAGACCTTTAAAAAGCTGCCTCTTTTTTCTCTTCTGTGCAATGAAATGGGCTCCCAATATGACACACTCCTTCTGCATATGGAAGTCAAATGGTTGTCCCGCGGGAAGGTGGTTAACTGTGTGTCATCAGTTTCAAGGATGAACTCTGGCTCTTCCTGTCAGAACACAACCCTGAATTGGCAGAAAACATAACCAATAAAAGATGGCTCTTGATTCTTTGCTATTCTGTAGACATTTTTCAGAAATTAAATGATCTCAATTCTTCACTCCACTCCAGGGAAAGAACAGCAACATCTTGCTGCTTGGTGACAAGATTTCTGCATTCCAGAAGAAGCTCACTCTGTGTGGAGAGAGAAATATGAGACAGCAATGCAGTCAGTTTCCATTGTCCCAGTGAATTCACAGAACAATATCAACTTGACCACAAACAAATTTAATAAAGTTGTCTCTAATCATCTATAACTCAGATTTTTCAGAAGTGTCATGGACTGCCAGCAGAGAAGGCTGATTGGGCTAGAAACCGTTTTTGCACAGATTTGGCAGCTATACATCTCCCTCTTGCTGAACAAGAAAAGCTGTCAGAACTACCAAATGATCACACCTGGTTGATGGAATTCAAAGGAAAAGCACTGGGAAGTTTTTGGCGCTCTGTGAAAAAGGAGTATCCAGGACTTGCCATAAGCGCTCTTGCCATTCGCATCCACATACGTATGCGAGACTACCTTTGCTGAGCTGGTGGCAATCAAGAGCAAACAGCGTTCATGACTCCAGCTGGAAAATGATCTCAGAGTAGTAGTCTCCAAGATAAAACCAAACCTGGATGTCATTGTCTCAGAAATGCAGTTAATATAAGTGGTTAATTTTTTTCTTCAAAATTTTAAAAAATGTTTGCCATTTGTAATACTTCACAGTTACCACTTCCTAGTAATCTTTACCTAGTCTTATAAATTTATTTTTTTTCATTCCTTCTGCCAACTTGCCAAAAAAAATCACCCACCAGTTGTAGATTATAAGTAACAGTGAGGGAGGGAACATGACAAATTCCATGAATGCAGGGGGTGGGAGGGAAGGGATGGGCATGACTAGAAAAGTTTGTGACTCACCATTCAAGATGAAGTGGCCCATTAACACACAGTCATAGGACAAAAAGAGGGGTTAATGGGTTGCAAAGTGTTGTAATAAGCCATAAACCCACTGTCTTTAAGACCATGATTTTTAGTGCCTGGCAAAGCTATGAGTTTAAGGCCATGTCTACATCTAAAATTTTGCAGCGCTGGTTGTTACAGCTGTATTAGTACAGCTGTATAGGGCCAGCGCTGCAGAGTGGCCACACTTACAGCAACCAGCGCTGCAAGTGGTGTTAGATGTGGCCACACTGCAGCGCTGTTGGGCGGCTTCAAGGGGGGTGAGACCAGCTTCGCCGCAGTTTGCTCTCGCGTTCCCCGAACCACCCTGCAAACCGCAGGGAAGGAGACCTGCTTGCTCGGGGTTCGGGGAACGCGAGAGCAAGCTGGGGAAGGAGACCAGTTTGATTACCAGAGGCTTCCTCGGTGATGCTGGAATACCTGCTTATTCCACGGAGGTCAAGAAAAGCGCTGGTAAGTGTCTATACTTGATTACCAGCGCTGGATCACCAGCGCTGGATCCTCTACACCCGAGACAAAACGGGAGTACGGCCAGCGCTGCAAACAGGGAGTTGCAGTGCTGGTGGTGCCCTGCAGATGTGTACACCTCCTAAGTTGCAGCGCTGTAACTCCCTCACCAGCGCTGCAACTTTCTGATGTAGACAAGCCCTAAGTTCCCAAGCTCATCTTTTGAAGTGTTGTGCAGATTTCCTTTGACGATGGGAACTGATAGGTCAGATGTAGTGTCACTTCACCTTGAAAGGTCCCTTAGAATATGTGCTAACTACTTATGCTAAACTATCTGATCTTGTGAGTGTCTTTCCCAGACCTGAAGATGAGCTCTGTGTAGTTCCAAAGTTGGCACGCGCTCGCTCTTACCAAAAGAAGTTGGTAGGATAAAAGATGTAACCTCACGCACCTTGTCTCTCTCTAATATCTGGGGACTGACATGGCTACAACACCACTGCATACAACAGTAGATTATTGACATTCATTTTTATATTAAAAAAGAAATTGTACATGATGTGGATCTCTGAAGGTATTAATATAGCTAGTCTACGTTAAGGCATGTTCTTATTAATGATGTCCTTGTCACAGGGCCACCCAGAGGATTCAGGGCGCCTGGGGCAAAGCAATTTCAGGGGCCCCTTCCATAAAAGTTGCAATACTATAGAATACTATATTCTCGGGGGGGGGGCTTCAGGGCCTGGGGCAAATTGCCCCACTTGCACCCTCTCTGGGCAGCCCTGCCTTGTCATCCTTCCCCTTCTTTGCCAATTGTTACACTTACTTGTGCTATTTCCTATGATAAAACATGAGATGCTATCAGATGTCTGTGGAATTGAAGTGAGCATGTTTGTAGAAGGGCATTCTGCATAACTAGATACTTGTGAGAGGTGTAGGAGTATATTGGCATAACCATTTGTGTATATGCTAAAAGTTCCTTGTACTCTGAGCTGTCAGAATATTATGTAACAAACAGATTAATATTAAACTCTTTTCCTTTCATTGTCTCAGTTAAATTGCCTGAGGGGTTAGAGTGGGGATTGGGGGATAAAAGAGTGAAAAATTAAATGATATAGGGGAAAATAGAAACATACCAGTCTGAATCAGACCATACTTCCTCTGGCAGTGGCCAGTATCTGATACTTGAGAAAAAATGTTACATCCATAATCCACTGAGTCTTATTTGTAATGCTGTACATGGGGGAGGATATAAGGTGGGATGGAATTTCTCCCTGATCCATCAATGAATTAAAAAATTTCCTGTCCTTTTTATTTACCTGAAAAATGAATCCTAGGATGGATCAGGATGTTCTAAAATAGAACAATCAGGAAGAAGTTACTTCAAATGAAAACAGTAGGATTAACCTTTGTGATGAGACAGCTGTGGAAAGTTATCAGCTTCCTTTTTATCATCAACACAACCTGCAAATAACTGCATCTGCACTCTGTTAGAAGAAATAAAGTATTAGTTCTGCATTTTCTTATCTTGTGTTGTAACAGTACTGGGTGTGCCTTCACTTCCTTTTGTTTCCCTTTCCAAACAAGGGATCTAATCAGGGTGCAGATTAAAGAGATAGCAGATGAGAAGAGAAAACACTAGTGGAGCTGCACTGCAGAATAGCCAGGCATGCAGGATAGCCAGGTAGTGGTGATACTGAAGAATGGTTGCACATTGTGTCTTTAATTGATCACAATATACTGTAGTAATGAATTATATCATGATGGACTTCTTCACTCCAGGTAAACTGTCACCAGTATATAACTGTATTGGATCCGTTCACTTGTTCATGTGCTCCCCATAACTCATCTAATATAGACTCCCTTCTCCCAATCTTACTACTATCCTATGCTGTACTGCTTTTCTAACCACGGTGGTAAGTCAGGCTGTTCAGGAGAATGTGTGATTACTGTCCTGGAGCTTTGTATCCCATGCTAGAAGTTTCAGTGGAAATGTTATGTCCATCTTATTAAATCAAAGCAAATTAGTGTAAACAAAATAATTAATTTAGGGGCCTAATCCCACTGCCATTGACTTCAATGACAAAACTTTCACTGAGTTCAGTGGGGACCAGATCAAGCCCCAAGTGGTACATGCATAGAGCTGTGACTCTGGTTCTCTGCTGTGAGCCTTGTTTACTCATAATAAAAATTAAAACTCAAATTACAAAGAATCAGCAACCTTAAAAAGTGGAATTTGGAGTTGCACAAAAGACTTTTTCCAAGGATCTACTAGGTCACAATGTAGGCAAATGTAAGGCCACGCCAGAGAGTGGATAGTCCATAATTCTTCCATAACAGGACCAGAATTCTTCCCATGCATCTGTTAATCCTATAGGTCTGCCATAAACAAGGGGCCACTTTGCAGGGGCTCTGTGCCACTGAACTGCTCCTCAAGTGTCCTGCAGGAGTCAGACACTGCTGGACACTTACCCACCCACGAAAGGGAAAGCTGGGCAAGTGATTAAAGTACAGAAGGGGAATTCTGCAATGACATAGGTTTCTACTGCAGCTTTGGGTGGATGGAATCCAGCAGAGGTGGCATTTCTCAATGCTCCTCCCTCCATGCTCCTCTCTTTCCAGCTGGGATCTGATTGCTCAGACCCCTCTTCATTTGCATAAATGAAAGGGGGTCTCATCATTTTTTGACTATATAGCTTAAGTGAAATATCCAGTAGAGTTGCCTGGGTAGTTCCACTTCAAGATCAGTATGTTAAGTCTTACTTGCATTTGATTCATTTGTAAACCAGGCTTGCCCTTCATAATTGTGGTAGTGTGATTCCTATTCTCTGTGCATAGTGCAAGTAGGGCTGTAGGAACATGTAATCCTTTCTCATCAGCAGCTGATCATAAAAAAAGGTAGTTGGAAAAGAATAACACAAGGCAGTAGATTAAATCAAACTCCTTCACAGGCTGTCGTTTGTGAATTATTACAGATAGGTGTTAAATAAGTGAAACATATCTGAAAATGGGGTTGAAGGGGGCATGGTAAGAAAGGAAGAAAAAGAAATTAGCACTATTTTTTTGCAAAAGGAAAGTTATTTCTTACATTGCTTAAACACATTTGTTTCCTTTTTCATTCGTCCATTCCTTCTGTCACAACTATAATTTTAGTCGAAGTCCATTGACTTCAGTGGATCTGTAATTAGGCCCTTGGAGAACCTCGTTAATAGCCATCCCTAGAAAGCTACTTGTATATGTCAACTGGAGCAATGTGCAAAGTTCATCTGAAGATCTCAAAGTATTTCACAGCATTTACTAAGCCTCACAACAACTGTGCGAAGCTTAAGAATAATTATTTATTATCCCCATTTTATAAATGGGTACTTCATAATAAAACAACCTTTATAATATTTGAGCATAAACTTACAACACCAGTGTGATACTGAATTAAAGGGAACTGTATAGTCTGACAATCCACCTTATAATTCATCCCCCTCCAAATTAATTTTACAAGTTAAAAATGGAATGAATGAATAAATTAAATGGGGCTCATCAAAAATGAGTCTGACCTCATCCCTTTTGAATATTTTTAGCAAATTAGATTAAACAAGGCACTTCAAGGTTTGATGTTTGATCTAGAATTGCCACCTTTCTAATGGCTGATAACTAGCCCCCCAAGACCCCACTCCTGTCCCACCTCTTCTCTTGAGTCCCTGCCCCCTCTCCACCTCTTCCCTAAAGGCCCCACCCACTCTCCACTCTCCCCACCATCACTCACTGGATCATCTCCACTGCCGTCTCCCACGCCCCAGCTGGGCTCCCTCTCCTCAGGAGCTGGGATGGGAGTTGCTGCAGCCTAAATAGGAGCCTGCCTGCTCATGGGAGGCAGCTCTGGCTGAGCAGGAACTGGTGCAGGTTAATGACCTGGGACCCCCCCAACTCCATAGTAACTGGACTTTTGGTATCCAGTCAGTACATCTGACCAGACAATGCCGGTTCCCTTTTTGATCACTTTCTGATAAAAAGCAGGAACTTGGCAACCCTATGTGGTTCCCAAACCCAGAAACCAAAAAACAGACCGTCCAGGTAAAACCTGGATGGATGGCAACCAGAGTTCAATCTGTCCTGTAGCTGACATTTCACAGGACTTTCTAGGGTATATTTACATATCCTTCTCCCCAGAAAAGGTTCAATATGTTTAATATCTTCAATATTTTCTTTAAAAATATATTGTAATCATTATCTCTCTAGTTATTTCTCCTTGCTTCTCTAATACCTTCAGCATTAATCTATACCAGGGATTGGCAACTTTTGGCACATGGCTCTCCAATTTAAGCATCTTGGTGCTCTGGGCCAGTTTGTTTACCTGCCGCATCCACAGATTCGGCCGATCGTGGCTCCCACTGGCTGCGGTTCGCCGTTCCAGGCCAATGGGGGTGGTGGGAAGCAGCGCGGGCCAAGGGATGTGCTGGCCACCCCTTCTCGCTGCTACCATTGGCCTAGAGTGGTGAACTGTGGCCAGTGGGAGCTGTGATCAGCCAAACCTGTGGATGCAGCAGATAAACAAACCGGCCCGGCCCACCAGGTTGCTTACCCTGGCGAGCCATGTGCAAAGGTTGCCGATCCTGATCTATATTATAGTGGTGCAGCAGTGCTACTATACTTAAAAGTTGCATAATAACATCTGTTTAAAAGTGGACTTTTCTAAGTCCTCTAAAATTAACATGAGTATTCTGAAATTTGGTGTGCCTCAGGAGAATGCAGATAGGGTTAGTCACCCAAATTTGGAGTCATTTGAGCCAGGGCTTCCAGCAATATAAGCCCACTCCACCAAATACCCATTTAAAAAATGTTTTCTCGGTATTTTGCCCAGAGCTAAAAATCAAACTATTGATGAGCTATGTGTCAAAATGGTCTCAATCTGTCAAGTTTTACCTCAGATACTGCATGGCACCTACTAAATCTATGGGGGATCCAAGCTAAGAGTAGTATTTAAGAGAGTGTACATTTTTACACTGCACATTTGACCAAGGGGTTCCTGAATTACAGCCCCCTCTCCCTCAAAAAAACCAGTTTTCTGCTGCTGCCTTGTACTCTTAAACAGAGAGGTACTAATGACTGGATGAATCACAGTCCTTATACAGTCTGTGAAGTCACTTTTCATTAACATCCCTAAAGGTACGTTAATCACGGGCAAAGGCGTTTTGGACTGAGTGGCTGGTGGTTGCTACAATTTGTGAATCACGGGTGGCCATTTCATTTTAGAGGGCTATATAATCAAAGTATTTGGAGGGAAAACATTAGCCCTGTGACTGCTTCCTGGGAGGGGAGGGGCAGTAGGAGGTGGCAGAGTGGGTGAGTATAGGGAGAGGGTGTCAAGAATAAGGCCTAGCAGCTCTGCCTGTCCAGTCTCCTGGGCTGCATCAACTAGGCTGCTTGACAGAACACGCCACCTGATTGGTTAGGAAGCTAGTCAGCTTGCTTTTAAATCTAGCAGTGGCAGTTTGCTGGCTACTCAAAGTTTTTGCTATGGCTGTGATAGTGCCTGTTCCTGCTTGTTCACTGCCTTGCTCCCCTCTCACACCCAGCCTCACCTTTCCATTGCCTCACTCTAGGTAACCAGACCCTGGGCTCCAATTCCTAGCTACTGATACCTGCTCTGTTAGGTATGACCAGCCCCGTCCCAGTCCCTGACAGAGGGATTGGGGATGTAGTGAGGGGAGGGGGATGGATCGTGGGGGAAGGTGAGAGGAGTAAAGGGAGAGGAATTGTATCCTAACCCTGCTGCATCCCCGTTCTGCCTGTGTACCTCAATCACCTTGCATTCCAAACCTGTGTCAGTGCACCCCAACACTGCCTTCAGGAGGTTCCACATCCTGGCATACATGCACATGCTTAGCCAACCCCCCAGAATGCATTCCACCCAGCTACAGTCTAAGAACCACTTTGCAGCCTTTCACAACTTGCTCATCCTGAGAGTACATTTGCATGTGAGCTGTGAGTCCCACCTCCTGTAGAAGTGCTAGCTCCTGTGTTAGCTCTGCTTGACCTGGAGCACTAGAAATAGCAGTGTAGCTGGGGGGTTGCATTGGTGGCAGCTTGGGCTAACTGCCAGAGTATGGATGCAGGGGGGTCAGGTCGAATTCATATTTAGGCAGCTAGCCCAAGCCACTGCCTGTGCTACCCTGGCTACACCGCTATTCTTAGGGTGCTAGCTCAAGCAGAGCTGGGATTGGAATGTGTATGTGAGCAGTCTTCCCCTTCCCACCCACTCCTGCTGCTCATTTAGCTTGATGGCATTTACCTTCTCAGTAGATATACTTTTCTTTGTATTCTGAAGTGTTACCTTGCTTAATTTACACTGTAGACACAAGAAAATATTTGTTTCTCTAGGATAGACTGGACTTATGCACTGCTTACAAAACACCTTTTTAAGAATGTATTTCCATCACATATCTATAATTCTTTATATACAGCCCATACATATTAATCACTCGTGGATTACCAGTTTGCATGATAGCTCACATGACACCTTTTTAGATGCAGATTATGACAACAGTTTGTTGGAACAATGAGTGTCAGGCCTGGTGTAAGTTATGGTACGGTGTGTCCTCTGCCAATTGGCATTGAGGGACAGCTTAGATCACAGTATTGGTCAACCTTTTCCCTTTTTGGTATATTTCTTGCACTGAATGTGAAAAAAATCAGTTAATCTAAATTTTGGTAATTAGGCAGCAATTGTATCTGAAAGTATATAATTGGAACCTCCAGCAAGCATTGAAACCCAGTTAGTTGATTTACCTGAGATACTAGATGTGAGAGTGTCATATAATGGAGCAAGTTGCAAACGCTATTTTGTACTGTAACCTCCCTTACGTATTACAAACTCCATTTTGTGGTATGTGCAAAACTCATCCAACATTTCCCAATGCAAAGTTATTGTGGTGATTCCAAATAGCTGCCCTACTCAGGAAAGGTGCTTGACACCTAGTTGAGAAAACTATCACTGAGATACCATCATAGAGTAACCTGGAGCCATTGACTTATTTTTTTAAAAAGCTAGCCCAACCCCATGGAATAATTTTTTTTATACAGGGGCACCAGTATTGCTGGTGGATCTGCAGCTTTTCAGCTTGGGTACCTGGTAAAAGGGAGAGATACTTGTATTTAAAAGTGTCATGGAGGGGCATCCCTGAGCCGGATTGCCTGCCATTCATTGCAACATGCAAGAACAACTGGCTGGAAAGAAAGAAGAAAGGATAGACTCTGCCTAGTCTGAAATGCTGACAAAACCTCAGATTCACAGAAGGGGTGAGATCAGACTAGGGACGTGTGTCTCAGTACTTTGTTGTTGTGTAAAGATCTGTAACTCTCTAGTACTTTGAGTAATATATATGTGGTTAAGAAATTCCTTTTGCTAAATCTTTGTTCCTTGTTTCCTGTCATATTATCCCTGAAGGGGTTAAATTACAAGCAGAGTGCCTGCAGCTAGGTGGAACTCTGAGGGAGTGTGTGTAAACAACTAGGGCCTTGGGAGGTCTGAGGCACTAGTTTGGGGGAGTTGGGTGGCTGAACCGTGGGCTTCCCTGTCCCAAGGTAGGGTTCAGACAAGAGGTTTGAACCTGGGCATGTGCCATAGAATACCAGAGCTATAAACAGCAACGCTCCCTAAATCATATCCAGAGCCAATTGTCTGAGTACGTCGGCTCAGGAATTTTTCAAATAAACTCTTGTGGAATTTAGTCTAAGTTTTTTGTGGAAATTTATTAGTTTTGCTGAACGTTTCACTAGGAATATTTCTCATGTTCAGGATGACACTTCTGGTGAAAAGGCAGGGCGAGGGAAGACCCATCCCGAAATAGCCAATAGCCTAATAGTTAGGGCATTCTTCTGGGATAGCAAACATTTTGAGGGAGGGGCTTTGCTAAATCCTGGAGGATAGGGTGTCACAGGCAGCTAGTCAGTCAGGGAGTGGTATTGTTTGTCAAAAGAGGGTTGAGAATCCAGTCATTAGCTGGGAGGGAGCTGGTTGAGCCCTCCATAGAGATTATTTTGTTTAGGGCCTCATTTAGCCTGGTACTGCCTGGACATGTTGGATAACAAATACTCATTCTCATTAAACAAGTGTCGGAACCTAGGAGCAGAATAAACATGAACTATGCACTGCCCTGTATTGCTGCATGCATGGAGCTCAGAGAAGACCTGGGGTAAGAGGATCCAACACTTGTAGCAGCACCATAGCACAAGTCAGGAGTGAAATAAACTGGTGTACGTGACACATGGAGGAGGGAGGGTTGGTTCTCCGCTTTCTTGCCCCTTGTTTAGTCATTCACTCCTTTGCAAACTGAGGGCAGAGTGTGTGTAAAATGCTTCTGTTCTCATGTTTTAGCTAGTAATATTACTAACAGTCTTGGTGCTATTCCTGCAAAGTTGTTGGATGTAGACTGTGCACACTGATTTGGTGGATGCTGGGTGTCGGGTGTTTCAAGCCTATCAAATCTGTTTCTTTATGCTATTTATATAGCACGCCTCACAGTGGTGTTGAGGATTCTGCATGTGGCTTTCACCACAACAAAAACATTTTAAAAAATTCCTTTGTTTTACACTTGTGTTTAGTGTTTACATGATTGCTAGCAGGGGTGAATTAAATCTCTACTGGGCCCACAGCCACCCTCAGACAGTTGGCAGTATGAGCTACGCATGCCAGTCAAGTTGCAGTCCTTTGACTTTCAGCAGCTGTTTGCTCCCTCCCACCCTTTCTCTTCAGGAGACATCATGACATGACATGACATTTCACCATTCTCAGGGTATGTCTACATCTACAATTTTGCAGCGCTGGTTGTTACAGCTGTATTAGTACAGCTGTATAGGGCCAGTGCTGCAGAGTGGCCACACTTACAGCAACCAGCGCTGCAAGTGGTGTTAGATGTGGCCACAGTGCAGTGCTGTTGGGCGGCTTCAAGGGGGGTTCGGGGAACGTGAGAGCAAACCAGGGAAGGAGACCAGCTTCCCCGTGGTTTGCTCTCGCGTTCCCTGAACCCCCCTGCAAACTTCAGGGAAGGAGACCTGCTTGCTCGGGGGTTCGGGGAACACGAGAGCAAACCGGGGAAGGAGACCAGCTTCCCCGTGGTTTGCTCTCGCGTTCCCCGAACCCCCCTGCAAACCGCAGGGAAGGAGACCTGCTTGCACGGGGGTTCGGGGAACGCGAGAGCAAACTGGGGAAGGAGACCTGCTTGATTACCAGAGAGGCTTCCTCAGGTATGCTGCGATACCTGCTTATTCCATGGAGGTCAAGAAAAGCGCTGGTAAGTGTCTACACTTGATTACCAGCGCTGGATCACCAGCGCTGGATCCTCTACACCCGAGACAAAACGGGAGTACGGCCAGCGCTGCAAACAGGGAGTTGCAGCGCTGGTGATGCCCTGCAGATGTGTACACCTCCTAAGTTGCAGCGCTGTAACCTCCTCACCAGCGCTGCAACTTTGTGATGTAGACAAGCCCTCGTCCAGAGGTAGCAGCAGGGAGTCAGCAAATATTTTGCACTGTGCTATTTCCTGTACAATGACTCTTTGCTACACTAGGGCTGCTCCAAACAGGTGGCCCAGGTTCCAAATAGCTTGTCAGCTCTCCAATTAAAAAGTTAAAAAAAATCATTACTCGTTTCAGCCCTTGCAATAAGTAACAGATTAAAATGTACATTGTGATGGGGTACAAAAAAGCTAATTAGAAAATAGCTTGAAATAGTTTGTCTGATATACAAATAGTTAGTATTCAACTAAGAACTCAGGAGAAGTGGAGAAGGTGCTAACCCAAATGGGCAATCTTCTCTAAATCAGTTACTGTACCAGAGAACTGGAGGGTAGTAAATATTGTATCTCTTTTAATAAAAGGCACAAGGGGTTGTTAAAGGGAAAGGACTGAAAGGCAAAAGAGGAGTGTGTGTGTGTTAAGGCCAGAGACCCTTATACTTTCTGTCTCCCTAGGTTCGGCCTCCCTGTTCAATGTCTGTCATCTGGTAGGATCTCTTCTCCTGCAAAGAGGAGCCCTCCCACCCTAAATAATGAGGAGTCAATCAGTAAAAGTAAAATCAAAGTGTACTGAAGAGTTTATAACAGAGTGGGACAAATAAGAAGGGGAATAAACAGCAAAATTGTTCAATACAGTCGGATTATCCCCAAACTCAATCCTACAAAAAAGATATAAAAACCTTCTTCACAGATCAAAGCGACGGCAGGTGCTTTGGACCTCAATCATCTGGCTAACGGGAAGCCTTTGGAGAGGAGCTCCAAGGAATCCCTTGATGTTCCTTCGGGATCACAGGAAGACAGAACAGATGGTACACTCAGGAGAACAGCATCAGATGGTGACAAGCGTAAGTGTTGTCTCTTCTCCTTCTCTTTTCTTTTTACAGGTGAGGAAGCTGTTAGAGGAAAATTCCTAGCCTTTCTATCACTAGGATGGATAGATATCTGCAGGTAAAACCCGTGACCATCCCTGGCTTCGCTCAAATGGATAGCCCCGAGGCCGTGATCAGGGCAGCCTTCTATACACTTGCCTGGGAAACCCCTTAGAAAAGGTGGGAAGCCCCTTCTGGGAAACCCCTTAAGAAAACCAGTTCTGACCAGAAGTTGTTTACAACTCCAGGAGAGATTAAAGAGAGGAAAAATTAACCTATAATTCACATGGGTACAAAACTCCATTTTGGAACCAACATGGATTCCTGTAGTCACGAAACATATGAAAGTGAACCCAACCTAGCAGGATGAGCGTCAGTACCAGGTAAATGGGATGAAACAATAATCAAAATTGGAATTATTGAACACATTGATGGGAATGATAATAGGGACAAATCTGCATGCTTCTATAAAGGAAAATGGTCTCTCTCTCACCAATCTACTAGATTTATGAGTATATATCAACAAAATAGTAGATAACAGAACTATCTGATATTAAACTCTTTGGGCTTTGAAAAGCTTCTGTTAAAATCTCTAATGAGATATTCAGTAAAACTAGGATATTGTGTGAGACTAGCTATTGTAATGGATTAAAAACTGGCTAAGATATTGGCTAAGCAAACTACTGGAATAACGAGTCAACTTTTTGTCATGTCGAAAACTATCAGTGAGGTGCTCCAAAGTTCTATATTGTGGTATTTAATATATTTATTTGTGATCTGGAGAAGGTGAGAGCACAGTGAGGTGGCAAAATATGCAGATGACCTAAATATGTAGGTTAGCGAAAACTAGAGAACTGAGGAACTTCTGAGGAATATAACAAAACTAAGCTAACATGATGGAAAGGGAACAAATTGTTGACAAATACAAAGTAGTGACTATTGGAAGGAATAACTTGAATGTCTCATAGACATTTCTGGATTTAAAACAAGCTGTAACTACTGAGGAAAAAGATCTGGGTGTCACTGTGGGCAGTGCAATGAAAACCAGGGCTGGCTTTATGATCCGCGGGGCCGAGTGGAATACTCAGTGGCGGTCCAGGGCTTCGGCAGCAGTTCAGTGGTGGTGGTGGGGGGGCGCTCTGGGTTTTCTGCGGCACCGAAGGACCCCCACACCGCTGAAATGCTGCCAAAGACCTCTAGAGCGGACCCTCTGTCCGGCGTGGGAGGGGGGTTCTGACGTACCCTGTGTGTGGTGGAGGGAAGAGGGGTGGCTCAGGCAAGCCCCAGACCGTCCTGTTTTTATTTTCAGAAATATGGTCCCCCCTAGGCCTAAGAGACTTTACCCAAAAACTAGCACCAGGTGGGCAGGGGGAGATGGGTCCACTTGGTATTGTGACCAGGTTTGTGTGTGTGAATGAACATACAAAAACAGTGAGAGAGGGACAAGCAGGAAAGCCAGAACAGTAGCCGCTGAGCATGGTGTGACCCTGGGAAAAGCTTGACCGCTAGCTTTTGGATCTATTCTTAAGAGACTTGGGGCTGTAAGCTAAGAAACTGCTTCTTTTGTTCTTGGCTCCTCCTGCATTCAAAGGGAGGTTTTTGTATATTTCTTGTAGATAAACAAGACTGCTTCCAAGGAAATATCAGGTGCCATCAATTACTACTTCTAGCTGGAACATTGCAAGGAACCTTAGCTCTGACTAGCAGTTTGGGTTCAGAAGGGGCAACTATGTGGGGCATGGTTCTGTTTTTACCCTGCTTGTGTTAGTGGTGTGTTGCTAATGTTTTCTAAATGAAATCCATGGACTCCAATGTTTTAATATTGTCCTTACAGGAGTATGTAACATGTGAAAAACTCAGTCGTTAGCTGGTGAAAAGCCTCAAAGTAGCTTTCCAAGATAAAACAAATTATGTAATATTTGTGTTGGGCTTAGAGACCTTAATCGGGATCAAAGCCCCACTTGTGGCATAACATATACATAACAAAGAGACCTCTTTTACCCCAACCGGTTTGCAGTCTTAAGTAAATCTAAGTGAAAAAATACATTGCGCAATTAAAGATGTAAGCAAATACTTTGACCTGAAATTACTTGAATGATTGAAATAATTTAAAGGATATTTTCTTGGCTAATTCCAGTGAAATATAGATCCCCTGTTGCTGCTCCCAAAGTTCATTATAGTGTCAAATCTCTAGTTGTTACAAGCAGGTGACAAGAACTTCACTGTGTTACACAATTGTTACAACTCTACACAGAAGTGGCACTGGTTTAACTAAAGGTGGTGTGCTGGACCCTCTTTCGTTGATTTAAACCTGGCTCACATCAGCTTTGCCTGTATTAAATATAAGATCATCCACACACACAGTTGCACTGATTTAACTAACATAGCACCTTAAATTAAAATGGTTCAATTTTTCATATGTAGGTTGGATCTTCTATTTTACATGTAAGAGCTTTGCAGCTTCCAGCATAGTAGGCTAAATGGTAGATGTGACTTTTCTCTACCTAAAATTCAATCTTTGTTTTTTATTAGGCATATGCATTTGACAAACTTCCTTTTCTGATGCTTCCGTGAAAAAAATACTGTTGAAATACCAGGCCATGCATGCTTAAACTTCAGCAAAACTTTAAAAAGTTCCCCCAGATAATAAAATCATCATCATGTAAAGGTCATGAGAGTTTGTTCTTGCTTACATTTTCCAAAATTCCACTATATGTTCATAGGAGCGTGTGATTGGAAAACAAAGAAGTTCTGTTACAGGCAGAGAGTCAAAAACTTGTTCGATGCAACAAAATAGCTCTTATGATTAAATTACAAATTATGTGGTTCACTAACTTCAGGTCCCTCAGTTTTAGTTGGGAGTAATTAAAACAGGAGCAAAGGTCCAAACATATCTGTGACCTAAAGGTGTACTTTCTGGTAAATGAGCAACCCAAACATTTCTGGGTGGAAACTTCCAAAATGACACACGTGAGATGTACAGGCACACACAATGTATTATAATAGAGCACCTTCTCATACTCTGGTATTATACCACTTCCTAAAGGAAGAACACTTCCCCTAGATGTTTAGCACACAGCAATGTATGCCTTTGCCTTTGTTTTTTAAAAAAACAATCTAGGTTAAATTATTGATTTTTTTGTTCTAATATTCAAAAAAGCTAAAATTGAAAATGAATGCTCTATTGCAACTAGTGTGTTTCCATTCCTAGTAAGAAAGCACTCCATTTTCTTATTGTCCTGTTTTATTTAGCTATGACTTTTATTGCCTTGTCTCAGACTTTGTCACAATTTTCAGTCTTTCAGAGATTTTGAAACTTTCAGTTTAACTACTGAGAAGGTGCATCATGTAATATGAATCAAATCCAGGTGCTGAATGTTTAATAATAAATAATTTTCTATAAACCAACTGCATCCGCAGTCCAGTTCCCTGTCCCATCACTTAGACAATGTCTCCACTTTTTGGCTAATCTCTCGCAGGATCCGTCTCCTTTTGCATAAACCTTAAACTTTTCCTTTTCATCTTTGAGGCACTTAATAATTGACCTATATCTACATCTCTGCCCTCCTCAATTTTCCTTCAACCTCTTCCATTCCGTCAGTCCTATAACTCGTAACTGCTTCTTCTGCTTCTGTTCTCATCTTGTGGCACATCCTACACCATTTTGTATATCTGGAACTAATTCCCAATTAAGCTGTGCAGAGCTTCCACATTTCTCCTTCAAAGAACTCCTAAAAACTCACCTGCCCTGTGATACAAGACAGATAATAAGAAAAATAAATTAATGACAACTTACATGTTCAGGAAGCTATAAATGACTGAAAAAAATTAGAATGGAAACGCCTCTGCAATCTTTACTAGAGCTAGTCAAAATTTTGAAATGTCACTGATAATTTTGTTTTTTACCAGTGTATAGTGGCTGAAATGTTTTGGAAATTTGAAATGCTGATAAATTTTCATAAAAAATTGAGGGGGCAAGGGGATGAACATTTTTCTGCATTTTTGAACATGTTCTAACCTTACTTATAGTGGTTGCTGTTTCTGCAGCTATAATAAGCTAGCATTAACTGCCCCAATTGAGTCCACAGTGCTGCATTTTGGAAGAAAAGAATGAACATGTCCATGTCTGTTAAGCAGTAATGTGATGTAATTCAAAATGGATTAGATTTTGATCTCAATTACAGTGATATAAATCTAGACCTACTACAGTGTGGCTACTCCAGAATTACACCAGTTTAATGGAATTCAGAATCTAGCTTAAGGACTGTCTTTTGATTAGATACAATGCATAACAGTTGTTTTTGCTCACCAGTAAATCTTCAAGTTGTCCTTTTTGCAAGTTATCTGGTCTTTTTGTAAATTCCTGTTGAAGATTAAAAGAGTTAAGTGTTGTTGTTTATTAGTAGTAGTATTCCATTTAATAAGACTCAAACCATTCACAATCTCTCCATATGGCCTAATTTCAGTAGCATTTGAGTAGCACATGACCTCTGAGTCATCCTATTGTCTCATTCACTATGAGTAAGGCCCTAAATTTTTTGGTTCACTTATTTTCTAAAATGTTTCTCATTCCCTTAAGCCATTCAAAATACCCTTTTATCTTGTTTTGTTTTATTGATGTCCATCTTGTTTATATACTCCATTCACTTCTATTTCTTTATAGTATCCATTACCCAAATGTAGGCCTGTGAGTAGGGCCCTTCCAAATTCACAGTCCATAGAATACTGGGGTTGGAAGGGACTTCAGAAAGTCATCTAGTTCAACACCCTGCTCAAAGCAGGACCAATCCCCAGATTTTTACCCCAGTTCCCCAAATGGCCCCCTCAAGGATTGAACTCACAATCCTGGGTTTAGCAGGCCAATGCTCAAACCACTGAGCTATCCTTCCTCCCCCACCTCCATATCACAGTCATAGGATTTAAAAAATCATAAATTTCATTATTTCAGATATTTAAATCTGAATTTCATGGTGTTGTAATTGCAGGGATCTTGACTCAAAAAGGAGCTGGTGGTGAGGGGGTTTGTGTGTGTGAGTGAACATACAAAAACACAGAGAGGGACAGGCAGGAAAGCCAAAACAGTAGCCTGGATTCATCTGGGTTCATGGCTGTGAATTTGGTAGAGCCCTGCCCATGAGCATTCTCCTATTAACATGAGCAGAGGAATCTGGCAGGAAAACACCTGTGGAACTACAAGAGACAAATTAGGAAGAGGGCAGTAGCAACTCTGCAGTGTGCAGTCTTGTCATAATTAGATTATTCAGTGTTTGAATAGTTTCAGTACAATAAATAACCTTATTTAATACCGAGAGAGAGATTTTCTCAATGCATTTTCTATTCTATCTCCTCGAGATCTACCCATAACACTTGTAAAGATATCAGATTAATTTGTCTAAGTTCTTCTGTTTGCATAAACTTTTTCCATTTTCTGACTTTTTTCAGCTGACAGCACACAGCTCTTCTTTTCCTCACCCTCATCGGTTAGCACATGATATATCTTAGAACTATAGTTGACTTATGTCTCCTACGGAAATAAACAATTGAGATCATTTTACTTCCAGCATTCCACTTGAGTGCCTTTCCTAATGAAAACTGTTTCTTTATCAGAAACAAAGGTTAATTAGACAATTCTGTAATGTACAGCTTGTTGCCTTGCTGCAGATGTTTATGGTTATTTTCAGTCATCTAATTGTCTCAGCATAGTCAGTCCCACCCTGATCCAGTTAGTGCCAGGTATATAGCTTTGCCTTGCCATTAGGTGCTGGAGTTCAATTGGAAACTGTGAACTCTGACAGCAGGGAGGTAAAGTTCCTTTTTGAAAAAACAAAAAAAAACAAAAAAACCCTCTGTGGAAATATTCTTCTTCTATAAAGCAGGTTGTGTTGTACCAAAAAGAACCATTAAGTTGTAAGACAGTTGCATTTCTCTCTGTTTTTTTGTATGTGTGTACAGTATACTGTGGTATAACTTCACAATTTAGTGATGATCTTTATTTATTTTTAATTTAACAGAAAATATATTTGCCATTCAAATGTTATACAGTGTATGCTCGGGAGGGAGATAATTTGTGTCCACTTGCAGTCTTATGCATATTAGCTTTGTTGGTAAACCTGGTAAGGATCATGCTGGTGCACATTAAAGGTCTATGTTCACGAATTCTAGAAAGCACTAATGAGATGAAAGATCAATGAGAGGTAATATATGGAAGGTCTGTGATATACTAGTCTCTGGAAAACTGGAAAAATGTACTTGTGCCCTTCTATGGGATCTTTTTTATTATTATAGGTACTGTGTAAACTTCTGAGTCTAAGTGGCTTATTCATTTTGTGGCTGCTATACAGATTCATGGTTCCTTTATTAAAAATTGTTTTATCCTCCTAGTTTCATCTTCCTGGTCTTGTCTCTAAATTAGCTTAAGGGGAGAAAATACTCCCATGCCTCTTGCATGCTAGAGAGAGACTGAATAAATCAGGTGGTTCCATTACATACTCCCTGGGAACTAGCCAGAGGAAAGCATGACTGGCACAACCCTATTCAGTAACCTGTGCCAATCCACATAATACAGAGCCTGTGATGCCCAGATCATGTTGCCCCTTTGGCCTGAGAAGTTAGTCAGTATTAGAGACCTTGCCAGTTGTTTCCATTAGGAGGAGAAATGATGGATTCAGTATTTCTCTTAGTGCAATCCTGTTTAATTATAGAGAGTGGATACCAAGTCCTGAACACAACAGGAATGAAGAACAGGAGGCAGTTTCTTGTTCAGAAATCTGAGTCTGCTTTTCCAGCAACTATTGTGCCCATAATAAGATCTGTCTCTGACCTTCTGCTCAGGGCCACATATGACGGCTTCTCTTGCCTTTCTCCCCCACCCCTCCTCCCTGTACATACACTCAATGCCCCAGTCCTGAGGGAAATCCCTCAGCCCACATGGTTCAGCTTCTGCTCAGGCTTTCACATTCTGGCCAGTGCTTTGGGTGAGGGCTTCTATTATATCGGCTAAACAGAGAGGGGGATTTAATTGCTGCTTCTATTTAGCCTGAATGAAGGGTGCTTAGGACACCCATCAGCTTTACCGAGGTCTGTAACTGATGATAACCTCCCAGCATAATAGGTATAAGAAGCAGTTTCAGTATTGCTCTTCACAGGTGGGGGAAATTTCTGTATTGCATAATAAATGGCAAATTTCTGTGCAGTTGTCCATTTACCTAAACATTTCTGCTAGTTGAACAGAGTCAAACTTCACAATACTGAAACTAGAGATAAATATGCAAAATCTACATAGCACTTCAGCCACATGACTTCCATTGCTATACCGTATCAGACAATCTTTTTAATATTTACTTCCAGCTTTCACTTACCTGTGGTAGATAATGTTATAATTCATGGCTAAAAGCTGGAGCTGTGGGCACATTAATAAATAATAATTAGCTTTGTTATTCCTGATTCGCTCTGACTTAAACCGTTTTCTTTGACTTTTCTCTCTCTGAAAAGGCTCTATTTGATCCATTTACCATGTGTGATGATCTACTAAAATCTTCTTTATGAAAACCCAGTTTACTACTATTTTGTGTTTTTTGAATTAAGCTACAAAGGTAAATTTATCCACAGAGATGCCAAAAAAGTTCTAAAGTTTGTGCCCAGGGCAGAAATAACTGTCAGAGGAGCCAAACTTCTTATTGCTTGGAGGTTCATTTACAGATTCTGAGAGACACTGCCTGGATCTTCTCCCATAGCTCTGCCATCTTCACTGAGAGAAGCTTTACATGAAAGGGTGGGTGTGCAGTCATGGATTCATTCTGTTTGGTAGCACTAAAGTTGTACATAGCTGTGAACCCTACTGAAATGCCTTATGGGCTTGATACAGCTCCCACTCAAGTCAATGCAAAGGCTCTCGTTAACTTCAATGCAGTGAATGGGAGCTGCTGGGTGCACAGCACGACTGAAAATCTGTCACACACTTACTTATGCATTTAAGAGCCTAACAGAAAAGTAGATAATAAGCCAAGATTTCTTATTTTATTTTAGGACCTGGGCTGGCTCCAGGTATTTTGCCGCCCCAAGCACGGCAGGCAGGCCGCCTCCATCAGCTTGCCTGCAAGAGATCCCCGGTCCCACAGATTCGGTGGCACCTAAGGAGGTCTGCTGAAGCCATGGGACCAGCGGACACTCTGCAGGCATGTTGCTGAAGGCAGCCTGCCTGCCACCCTCCTGGTGACCGGCAGAGCGCCCCCCGTGGCTTGCCGCCCCAGGCACGCGCATGGCGTGCTGGTGCCTGGAGCCACCCCTGTTTAGGACAGCAGCATTTACTCAATAGGGCCAGTATTTGTGGATTTTGGGGAAATACACATCCACTTCCCATTAATCAAACCATTATTTTAGGGCTGATTTTTGCACCTCCTGAGTTCCATGGGAGTTTTGAGTATATATGGAACGTTGGATTGAGTTCACAACCACGTTTTGTGTAAACACACAAGCCAGATCCAAAATTTCAGCTAGATATGTGGTTGCCTTCTCTGCAGAATGAATTATTTGGGTTGTTGTTTTTTTTTAAACCTTAGTTTGTAGTCATAAGGAAATAGGGCCATATGCTTAGCTGGTTTTATAGACCCTAAATTAAAATGTTAAAATTAGGTTGGTAAAATATCATCTATTTGTTTATCATTAAATTATATAGAACAATTATTGGTTCTTGTACTTCATTACTCTCTCAAACATGTAAATTAACATTCACTAAAACCCCTCCCTTTTTTTAAAAAAAATCTGTAATAAATATTTGGATTCAGTCTCCCCTCTGCCACACACATGCAACCAGTGTGTCAGATACCATGAATTTGAATTCAGTAGAATAACCCTCCCTTCTTCCAGTTCTGAAGATCTTTCAGATCTCACGTAGGGTTGTTCTTTTTAAAGTTTCTCCATCTGACTCTTCTATAACTACAAGAACTATGATTTACTCTAGTATCGTTGTGGGATAGGGATAAAATATGTGCATTATCTGGAAAGGAATGTGAAAGGAAATATTCAGTCTCGGAATAAAAAAGGGTTTTATATTTCCACACACTAGTAAGGTTATCCAACCATGGAGGAAGGCATTTCTAATGTTTCACTCTTAATTCTAGATTGAGTGCCTATATTGTTCCCTGCAAAAAAACTTTAAAAATAAACATTTTTAAAAGGTGGTCTGTATTATGTCATGATGCTTTTTTTACAATTAAAACCAAATGAGTAAAAAGGATGACTTGTTTAATGAAGTCCTAACACCAGTGCACGCAGCCTGGGTGCCCCTTCTCTCACCAGCACTGATTTTACAATGGTGTAACTCCACCTATCCACTGGAATCACTCCAGTGTAAACTAGGAGTATTAGGTTCACTAAGGCTATATGTATGCTGCAATTAAAAATTCCACAGCACCAAATCTCTGAGTCTGGGGCAGCTGATTTAAGCTTGCAGGGCCTGAGCTGTGGGACTCTAAAATTGCAGTGTAGACATTCATGCTCAGAGACCCTCCTCCTTGCTAGGTCTCAGAGCCCAGACTCCAGCCTAGGCCATACATCTACACTGTAGTTTTGTTCCTGCAGCCCAAGCCTAAGTCAGAGGACCCAGCCAGCCACAGTTGTGCCATGGGTTTCTGACTAAGGTGCAGGCATACCTTAAGTCTGACTCTATAGACAAATTATGCAAACATAATCATATGTCCCCTTTTAAACTGAGTGGCTAGTCAAAGTTTGGGATCTTGTGGGTGTTCCAGGTAGAAGTAGAAGTCAGTGATGGAGTCTGGTATTCTCGCTAATAGAATTTTTGTTTATTTACCAGGAATGTACAAGACAAACAGGGGATAGTGTCCTTGCTCCCAACAGCAAAGCTACTATTTTCAGCTGGCACCTCAAAAGCTCTTTCTACGTTTTTTTCCAAGGGTTGAGTTGCCAGCTGCTTGTTCAGTGTGTCTCTGGCCTTTCACCCATCAAGGCACATACAATACACCTGTGGTCAAATATTAAATTCAACCCTCCACCCATATGGTGCTAATTTCTGTGTCTGCAGGGGCTCACATACTCCTTTGTTAGGAGTGGGCTTGTGATTCATTTATCTTAAATGAAAGATGGCAGTTAGATTTGTAATGGTACCATTAGTGCAACTGACCTGTACATACCCATACTAGATGTTCTATTAAGAGTTAAGGTTGAAAGTGTGTTTCAGTAAAGTCCAGCTAACTGAGCCCTCCCAAAAACAAATCTTGCTTTATAAATATTGTACACCTGAAAAAAAAAACACCAAATCCCATCAAAGGCTTAAAGCCTGGAAATGACCAACGTGATCCTGCAGTCCTATAATCTTTCACCATTCACTATCACTCCATCCAATTTATGCCTTAACTTTGCCCCTTTGTGGTATTCTTTCCCCCTGTAATGTCAATATTTGTATGGGTAATTACTGCTTTTATATATTTTAAGCATGAAAAGATTTTGGAAGGAACATATTCCGAGGTCACATGAAGTCATGTCAGCACTCTCTCTTTTCGCTTAATGCAATGTGTTGGTGGAGTAGAAGAATATTTTTATTAATAGAATTGGAATGATTAATCTGTTTGGTGTTATGGAATGTAGTGATTATATGGTGCTGTAGCTCCATGTAAGCAAATGAGCACCTTGCAAACTTGTATTTTTAAATGTGTTGTATAATAACTAATTTATGTAGGTCTGGATTCTCCTCTCACTTGTACTGGTGTAAATCAGAGTAATCTGGGTACGGGCCAGGTTTGGCAAGAGCTCTGAAGCCTGTCCTACCCTTCTGATGAGATGATGTGAGGGGTTCTCCATAGTGGGATCCATGTAGAACATGGGTCAGCAACCTCTGGCACACAGCTCACTAGGGTAAGTACCCTGGTGGGCAGGGCCAGTTTGTTTACCTACTGTTGGCAGGTTTGGCTGACCGTGGCTCCCACTGGCTGCGGTTTGCTGTCCCAGGCCAATGGGGGCATCGGGAAGTGGCACGGCGAGGGATGTGCTGGCTGCGGCTTCCCGTCACCCCCATTGACCCAGGACCGCGGCCAGTGGGAGCAGTGATCGGCCAAACCTCCCAACGTGGCAGGTAAACAAACCAACCCAGGCCACCAGAGTGCTTACCCTGGCGAGCTGTGTGCCAGAGGTTGCCGACCCCTGATGTAGAACATTTTTCCCACAGTGTCCTGTCCCACAAGTTCCCATGGGAGGGTGTGATCTAGGATATGATAAGAATCCAGGGAGACACAGAACATAAAGCCTTGTAATTTTATATTTATAAATGATGTTTATCTTTGTACCTTACAAGAAAGCCTTGATCAGCCTGATGAACAAGATGCATCTATGTTCCTACAAAACCTACTTTACAATCTTCTTCTGAAATCCCCAGTTAATTCATCTTCCTCTCCTTCTTATCAGTATCTGCCAGGAAGAATGTAGCTGCCATGTTCAGGAGAAAAATATATTTTGAACTTATCAGCTTGCTGATCAAATTAGTGATATCTGGATCCACACAATGGATGCCAGATATATTATTTTTCACATATACCATCTACCTCCTATTTTTTTCCTTTTCTTCCACATTTGATAGCACATATCTTAATTTCAAGTGTTAAGTGTTGAGAGACAAAAGAGCTGAAATTCCTTTATTCTGCATCTGATTATTTCAAAACTTGGTGCTTAGTTGGATCGTAAATAATGTCAAATGCTACAATTGTATTTTTTCATTGTAAGCAGCAAATTCCAAACATTGGACCAGATTGTGCCAATACTTTAAGTAACACTCCCGACTGAGATCAGTAGGGATTCTGGGCTAAACTCTTGTGGCGCATATAGCCAGCCTTACTCATCTTTCCTGTGAATAAAGGTGGCAGCTTGGGCCCAAAGGGAATTTGATATCAGCAGAAGCTTTTTGTATAGAAAATCTCAATGTAGCAAGGTTACAAATGTATATTTAGGATTTTTTTTGTGACTTGTTAGTGCACATCTCTGTGCATCTACCAGATTTCTAACGTACAGTTTCACATTTCCAGTAAGATGGAAGTGAGTGTCTTGCAGTAAAGTCTCAAGACAAACAGAAAAGCCAAACCCAAAATAATTGGATAGTTTAGGCCACTTTTCAGTATTTCACTGTTAGGAAGACCTCTGTGAAACCATAGATTTTTAGACCTGTAGCTTTTGATGGTTGCTAAAGTATTTTAATGCTGAGCACAGTAAAAGCCTGGGGCTAATAAATTGTTATGAAAAATCATTACTGAGCACATACAGAGGCCAAATTAAAAATAGTAATATCCCCACTGTATTAAGTCCATATTTTTAGATTACTGCAGGCAGCAGTTCACTTATTTTTTGCCTAAGGGCTAAATGCTGTTTCAGTATGCAGTTACCTCCAAACAGGTGCACACATGGATTTACAAACCAGCTTTAAGATGCTCCCATATTCTGGATAGCAGCAGACCTTCCTGTTTTATCTTGTAGAATTTATTCTTTCTGGAAGCCTAAATAATCAGCGCAGGGATCTGTATACAGGCCATTTCCAAAGTAAGAGCAGGTATATAAAAATATGGCCATCAAGGCTTCTGAGTCTAAAACTCTGCCTGAAAAGCACCTTTAGGGCTTCTGCTTTGTGTAGTGCTGGGGATTACTAGGAAGGGGAAGCCAACTTTCAGCCTGCACAGCCCCTGCTTGGCACAGGGTTTCTGGTGGGTACTTATATGCAATGTCTACCAGAATTTTGGCTAAGGTATTGGGCACATTTTGGTTTGTCACTAGTCACCTGTGGCAGGGTACCAGGGCACTACTTTGTCCCCAGAACATAAGAGGATAATTTTCTGTTTGCCTTCCACAGGTGATGAGGAGGAGGAGTATTAAAAAGGGCTGGTGGAAAGACCAGGAAAAGATTGCATGTGGGGAGGCAGGGCTTCATGGACAGGCGCTAAGACTTGATGACCCCCAGACTGAGGAATCTTGTTGTCCTGTTTTACATCTGCGAATTGGTTCTTCTTATTATGGTAGCAGTAATCAGCAGGAGGAAAGGCTTAGTTTATATCTGTTGAGTCCCCCATGTGTCCTCTGTCACACAGTCCTGGTTAAAGGCAGCAATGTTTTATACTGTTACGATGAGTCACCAGACGGCACTGTTACAGTCTTAGAAATTCTGTTTCTTAATGCAGGAGCACAGTCTGACTTTGAAACAATGCTGAAAGGTTGGTTTGATGCACTCTTTTTTTGTGGGGGGAGGGTGAGAGGGGAGCTGCTGCAAGCAGCAGGAGAGTTAGGTCTCTTAAACAGAGTCAGCAGCTGGGACAGAGTTGCTTCCTGGGAACTAGGTATTTGTTTTTTGGTAGAGATTGCTGAAATAGGGGATTTTCTGCAAGCTGTTAGTGCCCAATTGTGTGCAAGGACTGGTGTTTACAGTGAAAATTAAACAAATTGCACTAAAACTATATCCTGACTCTATATCACTGATTTGTCCTCCAATGGAGAGCCAACCTGCAATGCCCAGGAATCTGCTGCTGCTTGGCAAAAGGTGACAGTACTAAACTCTAAGGGTGGGGGCGGAGTTTGAAGGCTAAGACATTACTATGGAGAAGGTGCAAGGAGAAATCCATTAGTGTGCTACAGTGGATTAAGTATGAGAGATCTTTTGAGATTACCCAGGTATCAAATAAGAGAGATGGTCTGATTACCTGTCTGTATCATGCGGCTGACATTATGGTATCTAAGTGCATTCAAAATTACAAATAGGAAAACAGTCTGGGGGATGGTTTTCTCCCCATATGTGGTATCATGCTGACCGAGTGTATGGTAATGGGGTTTTCTTTAAAGATTTTATTTTGCAAGAATAAGGGCTTTACTGTGTCTCTTGGCTAAGCAAAATTTGAATAAGTTACATGCGGCCTGTATATTACCCTGTTGTTGCAATTGGATATGGATATTTTTCCTTTCCTTTCTTGAACTGTTGGAGAGTGATACTGTGCGCTGCTGAAAGACTACTTTTCTACTCCCAGAGGCAGCTGCATTTCAATGATTGGATTTAAGTTAGTCATGTGTAGACCTTCCTTCCACTCCCATTTGTGGTTTTGTTTTAAAATTTAGATGAAGGCACTAAACAGCTTCCGCAACAGCTCAGTAGCAGCTGTGAAAACAACCTGGCAACCCTGTTTTGCCATTATTCCTCCCTTGCACAGGAACCTGGCAGGAGGCCAGGGTTCAAGCCATGCAAGGACTTTCTTTACTCCAATGGGAAAGATGATACCACAGTTGTGGACTTCTATTTGTACTAAGGAAGATTTGGTGTGCTCCAGTAAAAAGGGAAATGGATGGATAGATCACTTTAGACTCATGGGAGAGCTAACTTTTGGTGGCTTTGCCAGCACTGATTGCTCTGGTTTCAGAAGGGAGCAAGCTTCAGAGCAGTTGCTCTCTGGCACTTTGTCCCCGGTTCCAGCATCTGTCTCTATTTCCCTACCCAACCCTTTGGGATAAGGAACAGTGACTACAGGGAGATGACTTGTAGAAGCTTCCAAGAAAGGAGTAGCAAGTCATGTTGCCTCTACTCTTTCCTTCCACTTCTGTTGGGGCTGCTGTGGCCTCTTCTACTTTCTTCTGCCTTCTGCATCCCAGCCAAGGGAAGTCCTGGAGCCATAGTCTGTAGTCAGTTTGTAAAGTTGGACAAGCCCTTCAAGGGCAAAGGGGTTATTTAAGTGGCAGCCTGTGACGATGCAGTTCTAGCAGGACCCAACTGAGAGTGCCAATTCAGGACCAATTGCTTAAACAGGGCAGTTACAGCCCAAGGCTGGGGTTTTTCCATCTCTAAGGCAAACCAAACCAGCCAGACAAAGAGGACTTCTGTTTCACCCCACTGGCTAACCACAAGTCACACAAGGAATTTCCTTAGACACTCCAGTTTTCCAGTATCACCACCAGTCCCACTCATCCTGGGAATGAATTGTTATGAAAACGAACACTTCAATAAAAGAAAATGGTTCTCTCGATCCCAAATGACCAAGCCCCAGACCCAGATCAATATACACATCAGATCTTATCACAAATCACGCTGTTGCCAATCCTTTAGAATCTAAAATCTAACGGTTCATTCATAAAAGGAAAAAGATGTAGATGAGAGCTAGAATTGGTTAAATGGAATCAATTACATACAGTAATGGCAAAGTTCTTAGTTCAGGCTTGTAGCAGTGATGGAGTAAACTGCGTTCAAATCAAGTCTCCGGAGTACATCCACAGCTGGGGTGAGTCAGTCAGTCCTTTGTTCAGAGCTTCAGTTTGTAGCAAAGTTCCTCCAGAGGTAAGAAGCAGGATTGAAGACAAGATGGAGATGAAGCATCAGCCTTATATAGGCTTTTCCAGGTGTAAGAGACTCTTTGTTCTTACTGTGGAAAATTACAGCAAAATGGAATTTGGAGTCACAGGTGTAAGTCCCTGTATACTTTGCTGAGTTACAAGGCATATCTGCCATGGGTCAATGGGCCATCAACCAGGCTAGGCAGAGCTAACACTTAGGGTATGGCTACACCTGAAATTTCAAAGCGCTGCCGCGGCAGTGCTTTGAAGTGTGAGTGTGGTCGGAGCGCCAGCGCTGGGGGAGAGCTCTCCCAGCGCTGCACATAAACCACATCCCTTACGGGTGTAGCTTGCAGCGCTGGGAGCCACGCTCCCAGCGCTGCGGCACTGATTACACTGAGGCTTTACAGCGCTGTATCTTGCAGCGTTCAGGGGGGTGTTTTTTCACATCCCTGAGCATGAAAGTTGCAGCGCTGTAAAGTGCCAGTGTAGCCAAGGCCTAACTTGTCTGGGATGTCTCCCAGAAGCACAGCACAAATTTGAAATACAGACAGTATAGAGCCAATACTCATAACTTCAACTGCAGAATGATACATACACACAGACAGCATAATCATAACCAGCAACCTAGAACCTGGTCTTAGACACCTTATCTGACCCCCTTTACATAAGATTTGGTGCCACTACAGGACCTTGGTTGCAACCACGTTCTAATGGTACCAGATTATATCAATAACGTCACACAGCCGTAATTATTCCCACACCTGAGAAGGTACATCACCAATGCACCTTGTTCTGAAGAGCCACTGAATTAATCGGTGGTTTGATGCAGTGACGAGCTGCCAAAATCTTAACAACCAGTTCCCTATAAAAAATTCTGATTTAAGCGGGTGGGGGGGAGGGGCCAGGAGAGACATCCTCGTCGGGCTGGGGCCCCTGCAGGGCCTGGGCCAATTGCCCCACTTGCCCCCTCCCCTCCTTTCTGGCCAGCCCTGGAGCTTGCAGCAGCCACACACCCCCCACACACACCTTGCTGGGCCATTCAAAAAGTGGCAGCAGAAAGACTCCAGAGCTCAGCTGAGCTGCCCAGCTGGTGCTGGCGGCTGGCCACGCTGCAGCTGGGGGGAAGTGGGGGAAGGGTCAGGGGAGCCTCAGCCTTCCCAGCTGGGCATCCTGGGAGCAACAGGATGGTCCAGCCTGCGGACCAGAGTTCTTTGCCCACCCCCGGCCCTTTAACAACCGGTTCTCCATGGAGGTCTAATTTTAGCAACCAGTTCTTGAGAACCTGTGGGAACCTGCTCCAGCTCACCACTGGTTTGATGGTTAATCTTGGCTACAATAAATATTTACAGTTTCATTCAGTTCAGAGGTGGAAGGGAAGGAGGGGAAAACTGCCATTGAGGGCAACTGTGTCAGCAGGAGCATTCACCCATGAGGTAGGCGGACAACATGTCCACTGCCAGCCCTCCTCGCATTTTAGCCAGACAGAGGCTCATCTGGAGCCCTGCTGTGGAAGTTGCACAGGTGATAAGTTGAATCAGCATGTCTCCTCTCTCCTAGGAGCCCTAGCCCATAACTCTGCTTATGGAGAGTGTGACTATCTCCAGGTCCCATAGCAGAGCAGGCATCCTAGTCAGCTTGCGCTGCTGTAACCCCCCAGCCTTCAAGCAGGCTCTTTTATTGGAAGCCTATAGCCCAAGTTCTGCTCATGGGACTAAGAATATAAAAGGAATTCTGTGGATACAGGATATGGTAAGTAATGCCCGCATGGTATTGTGATGAATGTGTTCTGTCAAACATTAGAAAAGAATTTGGGAGCAGGGCACGCTGCCCTCAATGCACAGCCATCCACAAGGCCAATTTGGACAGCACAAATAAGGTGGCTGTGATAAAGGCAGCATAATTTAGTTAAGAGCTAAATTGTTATGCTATCACCATGATATCCTGGAAACAACAAACATGATGGGGGTTGGACTAGATGATCTCCTGAGGTCCCTTCTAAACCTGATATTCTAGGATTTCTACACTACTGTTTGCAACTCTTACTGAGAGGTAAGATCAGAGAACTGGATGAGAGCTTTCATTACACAGTCCTCTTTCATCTTGTCAGATGAAGATACTTGATGAAGATTTAGGTGTACTGAAAAGAGAGGATGTTTTGCCTTGAGACTGAAGTTTAATAATATATATATATATGACTTTTCCGTTGGCTTTGTCAATTAAAACATAAGAGTTTATATATAATCTGAAATCTGTAAATATTTCTGTATTTGGTGTAACAGGAAGGTAGATGGCCTATTCTTGTATGAGTACAAGTAATCCTTTAAGCAATGGCACAGTTACATAACTGCAGAGAAATGTAAAGCTGATCTGTTTGCTCTAACAAATGTAATATTGGTACTCTGTCAGATATGACTCAAGTAACACAACACTGTAGCTATATTGAGTTGTGCGTCATGAAAAGTGTTTCATACTGTGTTTCATTACTTGCTGAGGGAAGGAGAGCACTAAAAACTATTTTATGAGCTGTGGGTTTCCATTCCTCTTGACTTGGATGTACTGTAATATGATGTGACTGGCTTTCTTATGAAAACATTGCACCTGAGTAACTGTGTTGTTCCTAGAAAGGAACTTTAGTGTAAACAGTGCACATTACTGTAAGCACAGGCAAGGTAATGAGGTCATAAAAATCAACATTGGGGAAAAGGGGTTCTTGGTGGTTGGTTTTTTTTAAGCTATTTATTTAGGAAGAGTTAACAAGTTTACATATCCTTGCCGTGTAAATATTAGAGACAAAATTACAACAGTTAGCTTTTTTATAAAGACACGAATACAGTTGTCAGATCAGAAAAAGTGTTTTAATTTTAAAAAGGATTTTTTCCTTTCTCTGTTGACCAATGTGAGAATATTTAATGTCCCCTCTCTGCCTTGCTGTTGGTTTTCCTACAGAGGTGTACTGTCACTGGAGACCTGTCATTGGCCTGGTCCACACTACGCTGTTAAATCGATTTAACGCTGTTAAAATTGGTTTAATGCTGCACCCGTCCACACTACACTGCTCTTTATATTGATTTAAAGGGCTCTTTAAATCGATTTCTGTACTCCTACAAAACGAGAGTAACTCTAAAATCGATATTACTATATCGATTTAGGGTTAGTGTGGACGCAAATCGACGTTATTGGCTTCATTATTTTACAGTAGCTACCCACAGTGCACCACTCCATAAATCGACTCTAGCCTCGGACCACGGACGCACACCACTGAGTTAATGTGCCTAGTGTGGATGCACACAATCGACTTTATAATATCTGTTTTATAAAATCGCTTTAAGCTAATTCGAATGTATCCTGTAGTGTAGACGTACCCATTGTTCCAGGTCTTAACTACTGCAAAGCTACTCTGCTGCCAGAACCCCTCAGCCTTATGACAATCCAGAATCTATTTACATTTTTAGCTTTCTTTACTGGATGCTTGTCAACTGCTATTTTAATTGGTATTTTATACTGGACATTTTCTTAAGTTTAATTTTGGAGGGAAAATACCTCTCTCTTTTCCCACCTATGTTTTTTTAAAGTGAAATTTCTTTTCTCACTCAGACAAAACTGTGAAATGAATGTTTATCCTTGGGTACCTTATTCTGGGGCATGCAACTCAACCTGCAGTCAGTGCTGCTGACCAAAAATGGCCTTTCAGGCCTAACAGGAGCTTTCTTGCCTTCACAACCCAGATACGTACATGGATTATTATACCAGCTTCTAGTTAATTTAGGCATTTATGAGACCCATATTACTATAGCATCTGAGCATCTCAAACATTATTTATCTTCAACACCAGTGTGAAATAGGAAAATACAACATCTCCTTTTTATAGTTGGGAGATAAGGCTCAGCAAGATTAAAGGTATGTCTACACTATTTTAAAACCCATGACAGCTAGTCTCAGAGCCCAGGTCTCCAGCCTGGTGCTACGTGGGACAGTTACAGCACAGCATGTTAGTGCGCTTTATACCTTCAGGCATGCTTTGCTCGCCACGTGAACAAGCCCTTAGGTTCCTAAGTCCCATAGATTTCCACTGAGGCTAAGAGCCTGAGTTACTTTTTGAAAGTGGGATTTAGACTCCTGAATCACTTCCCCTAAAATATTAAGTAGGCCACTCCATACTTTAAATAGCAACTTCTTACCCTCTTTTATGGCTTCTTGGGCGAGGTCCACACTACAGACTTAAGTATCAGAGGGGTAGCCGTGTTAGTCTGGATCTGTAAAAGCAGCAAAGAATACTGTGGCACCTTATAGACTAACAGACGTTTTGGAGCATGAGCTTTTGTGGGTGAATACCCACTTCCTCAGATGCACTACAGACTTACATCAGTTTAACTACGTTGCTCAAGGATGTGAAAAATCCACTAACACAACCAGGGCCAGCTCTGGGTTTTTTGCTGGCCCAAGCAAAAAAAAAAAAAGGGGGGGGGGGTGGCAGTGGCCAGAGTGGCAAAGCGGAGGGGTGGGGGGGAGAACCCATGGCACAGCCGGAGTGGCAAAGCAGGCGGGGGAACAAACAAAAAACCAGTGCTGCTGGAGCAGCAAAGTGAGGGGGGGGAACCTGCAGCGTGGCTGGAACGGCGAAGCTGGGGGGGAAAAATGGAGCAGTAAAGGTAGGGGGGAATGGCGCATCTGGCAAAGCAGGGAAAAAAACCAAAACCCTATAAGGTGGCCGGAGCCAGGGTGCAGGGGGACTCCTTGTGCTGCAGAGTGTTCCCAGTCTAATGGGAGGGGAGGGGGAAGGGGAGAGAGAGAGAGAAGGGAGGCGGCCAGGGCTTCAGCGGGGTGCTCGCCACGTTGCCCTGACTGCCGTGCCGCCTGCCGGGAGGGCTCCGCTCCGGTTGGCTGGGAGGGAAGGTCACGGGCTACCCTGCCGAGTTTGCTGCAGGGTGCTCCACTCCTCTGCTCCCTACAAGGCAGCCGGATCGGGGAACCAAAAAAAAAAAAAGAAAAGCAGCCGTGCTGCCCTAGGATTGGGCAGAATGGCGTGCCGTCAAATCTGCCGCCCCAAGCACGAGCTTGCTCGGCTGGTGCCTGGAGCTGGCCCTGAACACAACCCCCAGTGAAGACAGTAAACCCCCTGTGTTAATGAGATGGCTTCTCTCATTGACATAACTTCTGCCTCCCAGCAGCATAGCAGCATCTTCACTAAAGTGCTGCATCGGTGCAGCTGCACCACTGCAGGTTTAAGTATAGACCTGCCCTTGGCTTGAAAGTTGCACCACCTTAAGGCCTGGGTTTCCCCCTCCTTCCCTCCCCCCCCACCATCTTGCACCTTATGTATTAACTTACACTTGTGCAAAAGCTCTACCAAATCCAAGTGTTGGTGTTTTACAGCCATTTTGTGCTAGTGTAAGTGACTACCCAGATGCAGGTCAATGGGCACAGGGATGGGCCACCACCACACTCTAAGGGCTGGTCTATGCTACAAAATTAAGTTGCCTTAACTACTGCACTCAGGGCTGTGAAAAGTTTCACACCCTGTGTAATGTAATTAAGCTGACCTAAGCCCTGGTGTAGACACCACTAGGTCAACAGAATTTGTCAGTCAAACTAGCTACTGCCTCTCAGGGGCAAATTTACTACAGTGAGAGAAGAACCCCTTCCATCACTGAAATGGCCCAGCTGCAGTACTGTAGTGTCTAGTGTAGACATACCCTAAAGGCATGTTTATACTACTCCACAGTTCAAATTAAGGGAGTGTGAATAGCAATGTGCACTAAAAATGCTTTACTCTAATTCCCTTGTGTGGATCCTGTGGGCACAAATGTAAAGGTCCTGAGTTTGCACTAATGCCGCTAGGACATTTAAGTTTTCATGTGCAGCGTCGAGACTTCAGTGTATGTTGCTAATCACACACCCCTATAGTGTGACGTGTGGGACAGCAAAGACATGTCTTTAGACTTCCTGTGGTAAATTGTGTTCCCATGGAAAACAATGGCAAAATCACCATTGACTTCAGTGGGACTAAGATATGGCTCCCTTATTCCCACTTACCAATGAGTAAGTACACATTATCTTGGGGTTTAGTTCAGTACCTTCTCACTACTATTATCTTAAGATTCTATTTTCTTTTACCAAAAAAAGCAAAAGTTGCTTAAATTGCACCCATAAAATATTCACATGTGCAAACAAGAGATTGTTCATGAAAATAAGTACAATTGTAGGCAAAAACATAACTGTGTTCAAATGTATACTTGTGAGTGAAAAAAAACCAGCTGGTTGTGCAGGTGCATATCTTATAGATCCAACTTAAAATTCAGTTCTAAAAATGCCTCCTACTACATTTTTCTGTTGTCTGCCCTGCAGAAGCAACACAGATCTGACAGCATGAATTGTTTGGTTTTATTTTTTCTGGTTTGGAAATCAGTGACAGAACTGCCCAATTTCAGGGCCATCAGTAGTATCACACTGTCTTAGGCCTGGTGTACACTACAGAGTTAAACTGACATAAGGCAGCGTGCATTGACCTCACTACATATGTCTCTACACTAAAATTTTGCTCCTGTCAATGTAACTGCCCCACTACACTGACTTAGGGTACGTCTACACTATAGGATTATTCCGATTTTACATAAACCGGTTTTGTAAAACAGATTGTATAAAGTTGAGTGCACACGGCCACACAAAGCACAATAATTCGGTGGTGTGCGTCCATGTACCGAGGCTAGCGTCGATTTCTGGAGCATTGCACTATGGGTAGCTATCCCGTAGCTATCCCATAGTTCCCACAGTCACCCCCGCCCATTGGAATTCTGGGTTGAGATCCCAATGCATGATGGTGCAAAAACAGTGTCGCGGGTGATTCTGGGTAAATGTCGTCTCTCGTTCCTTCCTCCATGAAAGTAACAGCAGACAATCATTTCATGCCCTTTTTTCCTGGATTGCCCTGGCAGACGCCATAGCATGGCAACCATTGAGCCTGTTTTGCCTTTTGTCACTGTCACCGTATGTGTACTGGATGCCGCTGACAGAGGTGGTACTGCAGCGCTACACAGCAGCATTCATTTGCCTTTGCAAGGTAGAAGAGATGGTTACCAGTTGTTCTGTACCGTCTGCTGTGCCATTGTAAATTGGTGATGAAATGACGGTTATCAGTCGTTCTGTACTGTCTGCTGCTGTCATGGGTGCTCCTGGCTGACCTTCACTGAGGTCGGCTGGGGGCTCAAAGACAAAAATGGGAATGACCCCCTAAGTCATTCCCTCCTTTATGTTGTATCTAAAAATAGAGTCAGTCCTGCCTAGAATATGGGGCAAGTGTACTAGAGAACCAGTGTATCAGAGAACCAGAGAGCACAGCCGCACCCTGTCAGATCCCAGAGAAATGATGAGCTGCATGCCATTCTAGGGGGTGCCCCTGCAACAACCGCACCTGTTGCTTCCCTCCTCCCCCAACCATTCTGGGCTACTGTGGCAGGGTCCCCCCATTTTTGTGATGAAGTAATAAACAATGCAGGAATAAGAAACACTGACTTTTTAGTGAGACAAAATGAGGGGGAGGCAGCCTCCAGCTGCTATGATAGTCCAGGCAGGACATTAAATGGTGGCAGGGAGAGGAGCCCAGCATCCCGCTGCTATGATAGTCCAGGCAGTACAGAATCTTTTCTTTAGACATCAAGGGGGGCGGGGGCTGATGGAGTTCAGCCCCCAGTTGCTATGATGAGGACGGTTACCAGCCATTCTGTACCATCTGCTGGGAATAACCAGGAGTCATTTCTATTTTTACCCAGGCACCCCCGGCCGACCTCACCTAAGGCCAGCCAGGAGCACTCACGGGCTGATGACGAGGATGGCTACCAGTCCTACTGCACTGTACCGTCTGCCACCGGGGAAGGGAGGGAGAAGGATGTTGCTGTTCAGTGCCCCAGCACTGTGTCTACCAGCAGCATGCAGTAGACATACGATGACATTGAAAAAAGTCAAGAAACGATTTTTTTCCCTTTTCTTTCACAGGAGGGAGGGGGGTAAATTAACGAGCTATACCTTGAACCACCCCAGACAATGTGTTTGACCCTACAGGCATTGGGAGCTCAGCCAAGAATGCAAACGCTTTTCAGAGACTGCGGGGACTGTGGAATAGCTGGAGTCCTCAGTCCCCCCTCCCTTCCTCCATGAGCGTCCATTTGATTCTTTGGCTTTCCATTACGCTTGTCACACAGCACTGTGCTGTAGACTCTGTTTCATAGCCTGGAGATTTTTTTCAAATGCTTTGGCATTTTGTCTTCTGTAACAGAGCTCTGATAGAAAAGATTTGTCTCCCCATACAGCGATCAGATCCAGTATCTCCCGTACGGTCCATGCTGGAGCTCTTTTTGGATTTGGGACTGCATCGCCACCCGTGCTGATCAGAGCTCCATGCTGGGCAAACAGGAAATGAAATTCAAAAGTTCACGGGGCTTTTCCTGTCTACCTGGCCAGTGCATCCGAGTTCAGATCGCTTTCCAGAGCGGTCACAGTGGTGCACTGTGGGATACCACCTGGAGGCCAATACCGTCAATTTGCGGCCACACTAACCCTAATCCGATACGGTAATACCGATTTCAGCGCTACTCCTCTCGTCGGGGAGGAGTACAGAAACCGGTTTAAAGAGCCCTTTATATCGATATAAAGGGCCTCGTTGTGTGGACGGATGCAGCATTAAATCGGTTTAACGCTGCTAAAAATCGGTATAAACGTGTAGTGCAGACGAGGCCTTAATAACTCCACCTCCACAAGAGGCATAGAATCAAGGTTGATGTACTTAGGTCGATGCAGTGTCAGTGGAGACACTACACTGCTTACACTGACAGTTACTGGCTTTCAGAAACTGCTCCACGCTGACAATACAATTGGCACAAGTGCTCCTAGTGAGGACGCTCACTATTGACACAAGGAGTGTAGTGTGGATAATTGATTTAATTTAATTGATGCGGCAGCAGTGTACTGACATAACTTAGGTCAGCATAATTTATTAGTGTAGACATGGCTTTAATTCTACCCTTATTTACTCGGACAACAACACCGAAGACAATAGATTTGTATAAGTGTAAATGAGGGCAGAATTAGCAGACAGTTGGCTTGCACAGGTGTGAACTGGAGCAGCATATGGGCTAAAAAAATTTATTTATTTTTTTAAACTGATGCATAAGCCAGAAAGAGCCCAGCTTGACTCTGTTTGCAGGAATGACATTTAGAGAGAGCGAAATCAAAAGCTGAGCATGTTTGATCTGGAATCACTGATGCACAATAAATGTGGATCCCCAAAATCTCATTTTTACAGTGACTTATAGAGTAAATACCATTTGAGAACCCTCTTAAAAAATATTTAGCTTCAAATCTCGAGCTGGTACATATTGTGATTGCTTGTAACTTGTGACTGAGAAGGCTCTAAAATAGCCTGAGATTTAGCAGGATGACTTAATTGCTAGGAATTACAGTGCTAGTTTATTCCACTGAAGCTTAGAGTCTACAGGTGTCCTATGAGTTTATAAATGGAAGCTCACTGCAAGCAAATTCACACAGATTCCAAGAGCCAAGGCAAAAAGAAAAATTAGAAATAAGGTTGAAAATACATATCAGAGACCTAATTGTTAAAACCTTTACAAAAAATTGAACTAATGAATTAGCAAATAATTAGTAAAATCTAGGAAATTCTGACATGAAGTTAAACTTATAAGAAACCAAAGTACATGCTTCTCCTATCCCACTCCTTTGCTTTATTTTCCCATGAAACATTGACTCTGCAAGGTAATAGCTCTGGGCTACATCAGTTCATTTCACTCCAAGCACTCATTCCTTCTTTGCTTATTCATTCACTGATCACTCATCCACACCACGTCCATTTCATACCCACCCATTAACTACCCACTTCAAAATTACTCACCCACACAATGATTCAGAGTGCATTCAGAAGTCCTGCACTCTGAAGGCTGCACCACTTCTGTTGCAGCTTCTAAACTCAGTGGGGTTTCCTCTCACGTGCTGGAGGTGGAAATCTTGTGGCACTGTAACTAAGGACTTGTCTACACCACAAAGTTGCAGTGCTGGTGAGGGAGTTATAGCGCTGCAACTTAGGAGGTGTACACATCTGCAGGGCATCACTAGCGCTGCAACTCCCTGTTTGCAGCGCTGGCCGTACACCCGTTGAAACTCGGGTGTAGAGGATCCAGCGCTGGTGATCCAGCGCTGGTCATCAGGTGTAAACACTCACCAGCGTTTTTCTTGACCTCCGTGGAATAAACAGGTATCCCAGCAAACCAGAGGAAGCCTCTCTGGTAATCAAGCAGGTCTCCTTCCCCCCGGTTTCCAGGGGGGTTCGGGGAACGCGAGAGCAAACCGCGGGGAAGCAGGTCTCCTTCCCCGCGGTTTGTTCTCGCGTTCCCCGAACCCCCGTGCAAGCAGGTCTCCTTCCCAGCGGTTTGCTCCGGTGTTCCCCAAACCCCCGTGCAAGCAGGTCTCCTTCCCAGCGGTTTGCTCCGGTGTTTTTTGAACCCCCCTGCAAGCAGGTCTCCTTCCCCGCGGTGTGCTGTCGCGTTCCCCGAACCCCCCTGCAAACCGCGGGGAAGGAGATCTGCTTGCACGGGGGTTCGGGGAACACCGGAGCAAACAGCTGGGAAGGAGACCTGCTTGCACGGGGGTTCGGGGAACGCGAGAACAAACCGCGGGGAAGGAGACCTGCTTCCCCGCGGTTTGCTCTCGCATTCCCCTAACCCCCCTTGAAGCCGCCCAACAGCGCTGCAGTGTGGCCACATCTAACACCACTTGCAGCGCTGGTTGCTGTAAGTGTGACCACTCTGCAGCGCTGGCCCTATACAGCTGTACTTATACAGCTGTAACAACCAGTGCTGCAAAATTGTAGATGTAGACATACCCTGAGGCACTCACCTCTTGAGCACCTCCTGCAGCATACAGTACTGCAGCCCTTTTGCCACTCTGGTGCCCCCTGTAGGTTGTCAACCTCACTTGACAGGCCTTCAGTGACTCAGCATTCCAGCTGGATCATGCTGTCAAAAATTAGCCCCCTCCAAGGTAGTGAAACTCCAGCAAAACTGTTTATTTGCCCTCACCAGCCCTTCAGTTGGGTTTCCCAATGAGCCTTCTCCCTCTTTGTGGGGTTTACACCACTTTGCCGGTGCCCAGTGTGAGAAACTTAGATCCACCCACAACTCCACATTCCAACACAGGATCCTATAAACAGCAACCACATACTGCTTGCTTCAATTTGTTGCTGCTATTTCCCTGGGCCTCTTCCCACCTGGCCCCTTTACCTTCACCCCTTACTTCAAGGTTGAAGTTCTCAGGTCTTCTCTCTCCCAACATAAGCAAATACAGCTAGAACAAAACTCTCATTAGCCCTTGAGTTCCTTTGGTGTGGGTCTCACCCCACCTCAACTGAGCTGCTAAACCCCTGCAGCTCCTTTTATCTTAGTTTGCAGGGCTCTGATTGGCTGCTTCTCTGAGACTTCTCTAGGCAGGCCTGGAAGGCCCACCTGCCTTGCTCTTTTCCTCTGGTGGGGTATAGTAAGATTGCAGGACCTCCTGTAAGGAGCAGCAAAGGCCAGGAATACCCTGTCACAGGTGCTAAGGAGTCATGTAAGGCTGCAGGAACAGTCAGGATTCAGACTTGAAGAGAAATGAGGATCCATAAAGAAACTCCTTATTTAGCATGCAGAGTTTTTAATCTTCCTGTGTTCCCATCTCTGCAGATCTCATCTTGAGGACCTCAGAATTCCTTGCAGAATTTGAAGGTGAAATTTCCCATACTCCTTGTGATCCTCTGGGCCAGTAGCTCTCTACTGGAGAACTTATCATGTCTATAATGTGGGCAGGCAATGAACCCAAGGATCGCAAAAAGATCTGGAAGTTTGCATGATCCTAAGTTGTGCAGGAGGAGTGCTACAGTCGATGTATGGGACTCTTCTCATGGAATCACTTAGAACTCTTGCTTCTGTGAGGAATTGGGTTGCATAGATTGAGGTGATCTTTCTACTGCTAAAGCATCCATGGAAGTTTGGCTCTTGAATGCTCCATCCTGTTGTACTGAGTATGGCTAGTAAATAACTGTCCATTGAAACTTTTTTGACAGAAAATTGTGTTTTCAACTAAACACTTTTGCAGAAAGTGTCTTTCCTTTCTTCAAAATGTTTTCAACTTTTCAATGAAAAACTGAAAACCAACATTTTTTTGGCAGAAAACAATGAAAAAATGGTGTTTTTTTTTTTTTAAGAAAAGTTGAAATTTTCCACTTTTTTTTAGCAGCTCTAGTTCTCAGTTTCCCCCATGCTCTCCAAAAGTCCAGAGAGGGCACTAAGCCATACAGAGTCTGGCACTATTTGATATCTTTCTTAAAGTCCCATCTCCCCCACACAGCTGATTACTTGAGAATCTCAGCTCTCATTTTTTAAGAAGGTAAGTTTCTAGCCTTTGTTTGCAGAGAAAAGCTTGAAAATGTTATCCCCTAAAGGCTTGAAAACCAGAAGGGATATAAAAAGAACCCCAAATTTATCATTTTTAAAAATATCATGATGTTTAAGCGAGTCTTAGAATTTAGGAGCCTAGCTCACGATTTTTTGAATGCTGCTCAGATTGGTAGTGCCAACCCCTAGATAAAGCAAAGGTTCTCCAGCTTTAAGTAGTAGTGCAGATGTTTTTAGTTAGCCTTGGTTGTCCAAAATGCAGCTTCCTCAGGGGAAGAAGAAGCCTTACATGTCCATTTGCCAGGAGTGCTGAAGTAAGTCTTGGTAGCCTCTTCCCAATGAGCTTGAGGTGACGACAAGCTGTCAGAGGAACTATAAATGTGAAGTACAACCCCGCCAAGACTCTAGAAATCTCTCTCTCTTTCCTGGACACTGGAAGCAACAATGAACCCCTAAAACACTGAGGGTTGATACATTTTGTTTTGCAAGATCCAAACTATAAAATTCCTTTAAACATCTCAGATTTAGTCCTATGCTATCTATTTTTTGTACCTCTAAACATTTAAAAAAAAATTTGAATTCTGATGAGCACATATATTTCATGTCCTATATCCCGAAGGACTTGTTCAAATACCCTGGGCAAGGAGAATATATTTTTTTAAAATGTCCACTAGCACATTTGACCCTGAAACGAATTTCACTTGAAATCTTAGTAAAGGGGCCAAAAATCAGGACTGAATGAAAAGACACAATCTGAACTATAAATTGGATACTCCCTTCATAATTCATTTCTGAAATAGAAAATATAATTCACACTTAAGAATCATAAAACTGTCTGCACCACAACCTTTTTGAATAATCAGGTTTGCTTAGAATCAGTTTATTGAATGACTGAAGCAAATATATGTCCATCATAGTCAATGTTATGATATACTTCACAGCTGTTGACAGAAGAGAAAACTCACATTTACAGATTTAAAATGCAGGCTTCTGTACATTTCCAGGTAAAATGTACATCTAGATTTGTGATTGCTTCAGCTCATAAATATGCTGATGAATCACTTTGAGGGACCATGAGCAACATTTACCGTTGATTTATAGATATATAAAAATAATTTTAAAAAGCATCCTTAAAAATAGCTCAGTAGATTAAGCTCATACATTTTCCTCAGCATGGTGGCTGTGTTACATGTAGCATGTACCTGTACATTGGAGAAAGGTTAATTAGCCACTAGGCACACACCAGTTGTGGAGGCGATGGGTACGAGGGTCTAGTACCAGCTTTACCTTATATAGAAACACTATTGGTGCCTTGGGTGGAAGAAGTCAGAAAAATAAACCAACTTCTTCAAGTATCTTCCCCTCTTAGTAGGAGCACCCATCTCCGGCATTTGCCTGTTTCCTCCTCTCTGCCCTTCCTCCAACCTGGGTAGTCACTGCACAGCCTCACTCCCCGCAGCCTCCCAACTGTAACACCTTTTGCCACCTTCAACACAGACCCAAGCAGAGCCTGTGCTCAGCACCTAATTATTCTAAGACTGAACCAGCTAGAGCAAGCTGAGCCCTTGGCCCCAGACAAGCTACCTACATCAGGAACTGCAAAAAGGGTGATTAGAACCTGTCACCTGAGGATTTCCCTGCCCTTAAGTAGATGGATCCACCAGGTGTCCGGCTCTTTTGTACTCCCAGAGCAAGGCAAATCTGCTGTGTAGGGAGGATTTAGCCCAATGATTTTTTTTTAGAAAATTGTTATATAATTAATTGTAAAATGTTATGCCAAAATGTTGCATTAAATAACCCTATAAAATAGTGACACATAGGTTAGAATATTGCTGTCATAAACAGATGGTTAAGGGTTAATGTCTCTTTTACCTGTAAAGGGTTAAGAAGCTCAGTAAACCTGGCTGACACCTGACCAGAGGACCAATCGGGGGACAAGATACTTTCAAATCTTGGTGGAGGGAAGTCTTTGTTTGTGCTCTTTGTTTTGGGGGTTGTTCGCTCTTGGGAATAAGAGGGACCAAGACGTACACCCAGGCTCTCCCAATCTTTCTGAATCAGTCTCTCATGTTTCAAAATTGTAAGTAATAGCCAGGCAAGGCAGATTAGTCTTATTTTTGTTTTCTCAACTTGTAAATTTTTTTTTTTTTTGCTGGAAGGATTTTTACCTCTGTTTGCTGTAACTCTGAGCCTGAGGCTAGAGGGGGTTTCCTCTGGGGCTATATAAATCTAAGTACCCTGTAAAGCATTTTCCATCCTGATTTTACAGAGATAATTTTACCTTTTCTTTCTTTAATTAAAAGCTTTCTTTTTAAGAACCTGATTGATTTTTCCTTGTTTTAAGATCCAAGGGGTTGGGTCTGAACTCACCAGGGATTGGTGGGGGGAAAAGGAGGGGGGATGGTTAATTCCTCCTTGTTTTAAGATCCAAGGACTTTGGATCTGTGTTCCCCAGGGAAGGTTTTGGGGGAACAGAAAGTGTGCCAGACACTAAATTCTGACTGGTGGCAGCGTACCAGATCTAAACTAATAATTAAGCTTAGAAGTGTTCATGCAGGTCCCCACTTTTTGTACTCTAAAGTTCAAAGTGGGGAAAAAAACCTTGACAATTGCAGTTTGCCTGGAGCAGCAAAATGTCACAGCCAACTCTATTACAGCTCTGTCTAGGGAAATTCACCACAGAAGAGCCTCTAGCCAGTATGATAAATCACATAATAGTTTTGTGAAATGTGCAGAGAGGGAGCAATGTCCAAATGATGTAAGAGTTGTTTCAAGCTTACTAGATCAGTCAGGAGATGTCTTGTTTAGCTCACCTGGTAGAACTGCTGTCTATGGACTCTATGTCTATACTGCAATAAACGACCTATGGCACGGTGGGGGAAGGTCTCAGAGGCCAGGTTCCAGCCCAAACATCTACACTGAAATTTTTAGCCCCACAGCCCAAGCCCCATGAGCGCAAATCAGTTGACCTGGGCTCTGAGGCTTGGTGCTGCAGGTTTTTGTAACGGTGTAGATGAACTGAGGGTCCTAGCTTGACTCTTGGCCAAGATAACTGTGAGTTGCCATCAAATGAGGACTCTGCAAGTCCAGACTGGTGTCTTGCCACTGGTGGGAAGATGTAAATGTCTCCTTAGCTGGAGCGTGACCATGGCATTCAAAGCCAACAGACACTCAATGTATATTTTAATTCTCTAATATAAATTGTGGGACATTTGCAGCCAATTATTTGCTAGGATTTAAGAATAAAAACCTACTTCAGCACTTTCATAGTCCTTATTTTTTTTTTTGTCTTTCCTAAAATACTATATTGATCTGGTTTTGGCCGTGAACAGTTCACATTTAATTTTTTATTTGTCATCTGGCAGAAGAAATTGGCTGCTGCTACTTCATATATGACCATAAAAAACTCTTTGTTTCCCAAGCAAATGTTTTACCTCTCACATATATGCTGTAGTATTAACAAAGGGCCTGATTCTGCAAGGTGCTAAGTGATCTCCATGTACATTGGCTTCACCTGGAGTTGAGGGCATTCAGCACCTTATGAGATTAGGCCCATAATTGTGAATGGTAGACGCTATGGATTGCATATTACAGCGCTTACTGAGAGTTCTGCTGAGTCAAAGACTGCAGAAATGAAATCTATATTTACACTTCATTATCTCTAAAATGTGGACATTGATACTGACCTCCTTTGTTCAGCACTTTGCAGTATAAAGAGCTAGGTGGTAGTATTTTATTACTATTGTGGGAACACAAGTGTAAAACCAGCAAAGGTGAGAGTAGAATTTGGCTTGGTTTCCATCTTAAGAAAAAAAAATACAGAACCTGAAAACTAATCCAGTGAGACATTCCTTAACAGTGCAGGTGATGTGGTTATTATTTTTTCTCCTTGATGAAAAGAATTCTTCAACTCTTACACTTTACTATCCACCTTTCTCCTTTTAAAATCTAAGTTATGACATGTTGACAGGGTTTATATGGGTTCAGTAACTTCATCAGCTTTAAATTGTTCATGTTCTTGTTGGTATTCTCATGGCACTGTAATTATAATTACTTTTTTTTATTCCTTCCTGTTGATGATCTTGACATGTGAGATGAGGACAACAAACTGCAGAAAGTACAATTATAGCCTATAGGCAATCTTTTGACACATGAAAGACAGCTACAACTCATTCAAATTAAAGGGGAATGGGATACAAACCCATAGGAAACTTGCAATTCTGTATGAGCAGTCTCCTCAGGGTTAGTAATATTTATTTTGTATGTCTTATTTATTTTAATTTTCTGTTTTGTAGTAGTATTGAAAATGACATTCTCCTAGTGTGTATGCAGAGCTAACATTATGAAATTACTTTATAAATACCCTAATTTAAACAATACACTAATTATCCTAACTCAAATCATGTTGCAAGGAAGATATTGGGTTTCATGTCTGCCCAGGCCAGAATAAAAAGAGGGCTGAAAGTCAGGTGGCTGGCTCTAGGATTCAAGTGAACAATCTCACAATGGCTAACTGGGCACAGTGGTTCCAATGGCTCCCACGCTGCACCCCGGGGCTACAACCCATCACACATGTCTCTCAGTTGCCCAGATTTTGAGAAATAGCATTTATTTTAATCCCAAAGTTATCTATATTTCACACAAATTTATTGTCTCCTTCCTTTTTTGTTGAAAACTATTTACAACAGAAATAAAGAACCATGAGATGGTTATAGAAAGAGGTGTTTATGCTAAAAAATAAATCCTATATCATGTTTACTACCTTAATATCTTTCTGCTCCCCAATTTGGCTTTCATTTGAATTTTTGCCCTGCTCTGTGTCCCACTTTGGAGCCTTGGTAGGGCAAAAGGTGCAGAAGGAGGTGAGAGGTAGGCCAGTTGAAAGACTCTGAATAAAGATAAAAGGGGCGAAAATAGGGGTTACATATAACTACCCAGACATCTCTTGGGATATAAATATGGAAAACATAAGATTTTCAATATACTCTTGGAACGTAATGAATACAATTTTTGTTTGAGAAAATGGAATAAGTAACTAGGGGGACAGCCATCTTAAACTTGATTCTCACCAACAGGGAGGAATTGGTTTACTTAGTCCTGTCTCATTACATGTCATTGGGTTTGATAACCTCTTGAGGTCCCTTCCAGCCCTACATTTGTATGACACTATTATTCTAAAGGTATGTCCCTAAGGAGTTACTCTGGATTTCCATCAGTATATGTGCAATTTAGAAACCTCACCTCTCAATTTTAAAGTATTACCAATGAAGCTGTGAATGGTAGCCATAGAAGTAACGAATAATTTTATGCCAGTTGACTTGTCTGAGTTAGAGACCAGCGCAGCACGTTGACCTTCTGTTAATTTACCAACAAAAATGTAAACAATGGAGTTTGTGATCCAAGGCATCCCAGGAATGGGAGCCACTGAAGAAGAATTTGTTGGATATTTTATCTTATTTATAACCTCCCATGTCATCTAAAGAAATAAAACAGTCTTTAACTTTTTTTAGGCAATTGATTTAGTTGTTAAAAAACAAACAAAAAAAACCCCAAGACTCCATGTTCAATGTACATAGTATTTAAATTGTAGTATTTAAACCTGAAATGTACAGTTCTTAGTAACAATAGTTGTATATGAATATGCATCATGAAAGTTTAATTTATTCAGTTTGTATCACATACATTCCCTAATACTTTCTGTATTTGGGGGAAAACAGATAAGAAAGGCTCATCATATGGTCATAACAATTTTTTCCCATTCCATTATTATTTCTGGGGGATGTTAGAAGCTACTAAGGTTAGACATTTTTTATATTAGCAGGTTCAGAGAACTTGCATCTAAGAGTCTTAAAAGAGCTGGCTGAGGAGCTCGCTGGACTATTAATGTTGATTTTCAATAAGCCTTGGAACACTGGAGAAGTTCCAGAAGATTGGAAGAAAGCTAATGTTGTGCAAAATTTTTAAAAGGGTAAGCAGGATGACCAGGATAATGATAGGCCTGTCAGCCTGACATCGATCCTAGGAAAGATAATGGAGCAACAGTTATGGGACTTGATTAATAAAGAACAAGAGGAGGATAATGTAATCATGCAAATCAACATGGATTTGTGGAAAATAGATGATGTCCAAGTAACTTGATATTTTTTATTGATGAGATTACACGTCTGGTTGATAAAGGCAATAGTGCTGATGTAATATATTTAGACTTTTGTAAGGCATTTTACTTGGTACCACACAACATTTTGATTAAAAAGCTAAAATGTAGGTCTGTCAATTAGTTGCAGTTAACTCACATGATTAACTCAAAAAAATTAATCGTGGTTAAAAAATTGTGATTAATCGCATTGTGAATCTATAGGATGTTTTTCTACATTTTCAAATATATTGATTTCTTTTACAACACAGAATACAAAGTGTACAGTTCTCACTTTATATTATTATTTTTACTACAAATATTTGCACTGTAAAAATGATAAACGGAATAGTATTTTTCAGTTCACCTCATAAAAGTACTATAGTGCAATCTCTTTATTGTGAAAGTGTAACTTAAAAGTGTAGATGTTTTTTTGTTACATAACTGCACTCGAGAACAAAACAATGTAAAACTTTAGAGCCTACAAGTCCACTCAGTGCTACTTCTTGTTCAGCCAATCGCTAAGACAAACAAATTTGTTTACATTTATGGGAGATACTTCTGCCTGCTTGTTATTTACAATGTCACCTGAATGTGAGAACAGGCATTCACATGGCACTTTTGTAGCTGGCCTTGCAAGTTATTTACATGCTAGGTATGCTAAACATTTGTATGCCCCTTCATGCTTTGGCCACCATTCCAGAGCACATGCTTCCATGCTGACGATGCTTGTTAAAAAAATAGTGCGTTAATTAAATTTGTGACTGAACTCCTGGAGGAAGAATTATGTCTCCTGTTCTGTTTTACCTGCATTCTGCCATATATTTTATATTATAGCAGTCCTGGATGATGACTCAACATATGTTCATTTTAAGAACACTTTCACAGCAAATTTGACAAAATGCAAAGAAGATACCAATGTGAGATTTCTACAAATAGCTTCAGCACTAAACCCAAGGCTTAAGAATCTGAAGTGCCTTCCAAAATCTGATCAGGATGAGGAGTGGAGCATGCTTTCAGAAGTCTTAAAAGAGCAACACGCCGATGCAAAAACTACAGAACCCAAACCACCAAAAACAAGAAAATCAGCCTGCTGCTTTGGATTGTTATCAAGCAAAACCCGTCATCAGCACGGATGCATGTCCTCTGGAATGGTGGTTGAAGCATAAAGGGACACATGAATCTTTAGTGCATCTGCCACGTAAATATCTTGTGATGCTGGCTACAATGGTGCCATGTGAATGCCTGTTCTCACTTTCAGGTGACATTGTAAATAAGAAGCAGGCAGCAGTATCTCCTGAAAATTTTAACCAAACTTGTTTGAGCAATTGGCTAAAGTAGGACTGAGTGGACTTGTAGGCTCTAAAGTTTTACATTGTTTTATTTTTGAATAGTTTTTTTTTGTACATAATTCTACATATGTAAGTTCAACTTTCATGATAAAGAGACTGCACTTCAGTACTCATATTAGATGAATTGACAAATACTATTTCTTTTGGTTTTTACTGTGAAAATATTTGTAATAAAAAATAAATATAAAGTGAGCACTGTACACTGTATTCTGTGTTGTAATTGAAATCCAGATATTTGAAAATGTAGAAAACAGCCAAAAATATTTAAATAAATGGTATTTTATTATTGTTTAAGAGCACGATTAATCATGATTAATTTTTTAATCGCTTGACAGCCCTACTAAAGTGACATAAAATTAACATGGCACACATTGAATGGATTAAAAGCTAGCTAATTGATAGGTCTCAAATGTAACTGTAAATGACGAATAGTCATCAAGTTAGTGTGTTTTCAGTTGAAGCTAGATAAGTTCAGACTGGAAATAAGGTGAAAATTTTTAACAGAGTAATTAACCAATGTACCAAGGTAACAGGTTTTTCTCCATCACTGACTATTTTAAAATCAAGATTGGATGTTTTTCTAAAAGATATACTATTGGAATTATTTTAGAGAAATTCTGGGGCCTGTGCTACACAGTAGGTCAAACTAGATGATCACAGTGCTATCTTCTGGCCTTAGAACCTATAATCCATTATGACTTATATCTTATAGGAAGTATAGGCCCAAATCAATTCCCACTAAAATCAATGGAAAGATTTTCGTTTTCTCCATGGAAATTGGGTCAAGAAGACCTGTGTAAATAACAGGCTAAAAAATTTCTATATCTATTATGTGATATAAAAGATTTATTGGCAAGAGTCTGATGACTATATTACTTTCAAATGGCAAAGCCACGCAAGTGGTTTGTAGATCATCCCAAATGAATGCCAGTAAAACTGTTATTAAAGCATTGTATGCATGTTTTATAGAAAGACTAGTTTGTAAATATTTTAGAGAGTTCTAAAAACACTTACCGATATTGATCCTTTAAACTGTCCCTTGATTGGCTTAGTGTCATGAATATGTTTGTGTATATTATGTATCTCCAGTGAATCTCCAAAATAATTTTTCAACTAACTGCAATAATGCATTTTTAAGGTTCGCTAGCTCATGATGATATTACTATGTGTATATATGTAGCAAGAAATAGCAGCCTGTAAGAAAAAAACATTCATAACTGGGTATATTATCAGTGTTCCTAGCAACATGCTAATTTTGGCTAAATTTTTCCAAAACTAGCAGTGTGAAGTCAAGTTTCTAAATCCATATTTAATTGACTGGTTTTACAAAAGTACAGAGCACCCACCAGTTTCCATTACGATCAATGGGCACTTCTGGGTACTCAGTACCTCTGAAAATTAGGCCATTTACTTAGGTGCATAAATATGGGATTTAGAAGTTGAACAATACGTACTGATTTCTGAAAACCTGACATGGCTGCCCCACAGATAACATAATGGTACTTACAACTGTAGTTGGCTAGTGGTGGTATCCTTTAGTTCAAATGGTAAATGCCTGTGGTTTTTTTGAAGCTAAAGGACCAGTCTGCGTGATTCCATAGTAACTGTCTATAATCTGCAGAACATGAATCTATTTCAGCAGTTTAAAGACCATGTTGTGACATACAAATATATTTCAATATACTATCACTTTCTTAAATGCTTGCATGCAAACAATGTGAGGTTTTCAGAAAAGCTAAATCAATTGCTTACATATTATATGGTTTATGAGGGCACGATAGTACAGTTTAGTACAAAGCAATCAAGCTCTATCCCCTGGGTATGTCTTCAGGTTTAATGCTTAAGTATAATACTGTGTAACTGATTCCGTTGTCCTGACTTGGGCAGTGAAAGAGTCTATAGGCATGGGACATACTGTAATATAGTAAGCAATTGACTTAATATCAAATGATTCATTCTGTACTGTATGTGAAGTACAGATAGAATTTGGGGACATAGCACATAATGTTCCCAGGATTGTAAAAGTAGCAAAAGTTCTGAGGCCAGAAAGGTTTCATAAGTAAATACAAAAGTGTTTTAAAACAGGATTATGAAGTGGCAGCGGTAACCACTTCATATTTAAGGTTGCTGTGACTGAAGTAGAAACTGACCCCTGCCATTTGACAGGCATGTACGTTTATAGCCCTGGCCTATGTCAGGTGACTAGGTCCAGGAAAGAGTCTTTCAGCTGTCCTGTATGCCATGCCTTTATTACAGTTGCGCTTGAGTTTCTATGATGAACCCAATTTTGCCTATTCTAAAGTCCATGTGTCAAGTATAATTCCCAGTTCTGGACCTTAGCATTCAAAATATGGGTACTAGCATGAATTCCCCTAAGCTTAATTACCAGCTTAGATCTGATAGGCTGCCACCAATCAGGAATTTTTAGGGCCTGATACCCTTTGGTCCCCCCAAAACCTTCCCAGGGGACCCCAAGACCCAGATTTCTTGAGTCTCACAACAAAGGGAAATAAGCCATTCCCTCCCCGCTCCTTTCTTCCTCCCAGCTCCTTCCCGCCCTGGAAACACTAGGAGATCGCCTGATTCAGCTTCTTGAATCACCACACCAAGAGGAGTGTTACCTTCCCCCTCACCCAGAGGCAATACAAGCTGCATGAATATAACACAAAGAAAAAATTTATCTTTCCCTTCTCCCCACCAATTTCCTGGTGAGTACAGACACAATTCCCTTGAAGCTTAACTAGGAGAAAAAAATTAACAGGTCTTACAAGCAAAACTTTTAATAAAAAAGAAAGAAAAAAAATAAAAGGTGTATCTCTGCACTTTAGATGGTAAACAGTTACAGGGTCTTTCAACTTATAAACAATAGAAAGAAACTTTCTCCAGCAGAAATACAATTTAAGCTACTTCCAGCAAATACACATATGTAAATGAAAAAAAAAACAAATTAAAAGACTATGACCGCCTTTTCTTACTCACAATTCTGAATAGATAAGAGACTGTAGCAGGGAGATTGGCAGAACCTGGTTGCACCTCTAGTCCCGGCCAGGACCCAGAGAGAACAAAGCCAAACCCCAAACCCACAAACAAAGGCTTCCCTCCCATGAGATTTGAAAGTATCTTGTCTTCTGATTAGTCCTCTGGTCAGGTGTTTGGGGTCCCTGTTTGTTAACCCTTTACAGGTAAGAGAGACATTAACCCTTAACTATCTGTTTATGACACGCCCCCAAATCTCAGACAGTGGGGAACCTCACTGGCGGTGATTTCTTCCTATAACTTTAGAATAAACAGATTAATACAACACATGCACCTTTACATAAACTACTAAGTATGTAAACTACAAGACTTTCTACATTTTAAGGACAAATTTCAACCAGTTGATTCTGGGAAACTTTTACGAGAGAGTGCATCAGCTACTTTGTTAGAAGCTCCTGAAATGTGTTGAATTTCAAAATCAAAATCTTGGAGAGCTAAACTCCACTGAAGCAGTTTTTTGTTGTTTCCCTTGGCAGTATGAAACCACTTTAGCGCAGTATGGTTGGTTTGTAGCTGGAACCGCTGTCCCCAAACGTATGGGCATAGCTTTTCCAGGGCGTACACAATGGCGTAGCATTCCTTTTCACTGACTGACCAGTGACTTTCCCTCTCAGACAGTTTCTTGCTGAGAAACACGACAGGATGGAAGTTGTGATCCGGTCCTTCCTGTATTAAAACTGCTCCTATACCATGCTCAGATGCATCTGTGGTTACTAGGAATGGTTTGTCAAAGTCCGGGGCCCTTAGCACAGGGTCAGACATGAGCGTCGCCTTAAGTTGGATAAAGGCCTTTGGACACTCATCAGTCGACTTAACTGCATTCGGCTGGGTTTTTTTGGTCAGGTCGGTCAGTGGGGCAGTGATTTGGCTGTAGTGTGGTACAAATCACCTGTAGTACCCGGCCAAGCCTAAGAAGGATTGGACCTGTTTTTTTTACCTTGGGACAGGCCACTTTTGGATAGCATCCACCTTGGCCTGTAGGGGGTTTATGGTGTCCCAGGTAAGTCACTCTGTTTTGGCCTATTTGGCACTTTTTGGCCTTAACAGTTAGTCCGGCCTGCCTGATGTGCTCAAAGACCTTTTCCAGGTGTTCTAGGTGTTCAGGCCAAGAGTCAGAAAAAATGGCCACATCATCGAGGTAGGCAACTGCATATTCGCGCAGTCCTGCTAGTAGACCATCTACCAGCCTCTGGAAGGTGGCGGGTACATTTCGCAGCCCGAAAGGAAGCACATTAAATTCATACACCCCTGCATGGGTGATGAATGCTGAACTCTCTTTGGCAGGGTCATCTAGCAGTACTTGCCAGTACCCCTTGGTTAAGTCTATTGTAGAGATGAACTGGGCACGTCCCAACTTTTCCAATAGCTCATCGGTGCGTGGCATTGGATAGTTGTCTGGATGAGTTACAGCATTTAGCTTATGGTAGTCCATGCAAAAGCATATTTCCCCATCTGGTTTGGGTACCAGAACCACTGGAGATGCCCATGCACTGGTAGATGGGCGGATTATACCCATCTGTAGCATGTTCTGGATCTCCCATTCTATAGCAGCTTGGGCATGAGGAGACACTTGGTAGGGTGGTGTTCTAATGGGGTGAGCATTACCTGTGTCAATAGAGTGGTATGCCCGTTCAGTCCGTCCTGGGGTGGCTGAGAACAATGGGGCGAAGCTAGTGCACAGCTCCTTGATTTGTTGCCGTTGCAGACGTTCCAGTGCGGTTGAGAGGTTCACCTCTTCCACGCCACTGTCTTTTTTCCCTTCGTAGTAGACACCGTCAGGCCACTCAGCGTCATCTCCTCCCTGGACTGTAAACTGACAAACCTGTAAGTCTCTGGAATAAAAGGGCTTGAGAGAATTAACATGGTACACTCTGGGCTTTAGGGAGGAATTGGGAAAGGCTATGAGGTAGTTAACAGCTCCCAGGCACTCTTGGACTGTGAATGGCCCTTCCCATGATGCTTCCATCTTATGGGCCTGTTGCGCCTTCAAGACCATAACCTGGTCTCCTACCTTGAAGGAACGCTCTCTGGTATGTCTGTCATACCAGGCCTTTTGCTCTTCCTGAGCATCCTTTAGGTTTTCTTTAGCAAGGGCTAAAGAGTGTCGGAGGGTGTTTTGTAGGTGGCTTACAAAGTCCAGAATGTTAGTCCCTGGAGAAGGTGTAAACCCCTCCCATTGCTGCTCCACCAACTGTAATGGCCCCTTAACCTCGTGACCATACACAAGTTCAAACGGTGAAAACCCTAAACTGGGATGTGGTACAGCCCTGTAGGCAAAAAGCAACTGCTGCAACACTAGGTCCCAATTATTGGAGTGTTCATTGACGAATTTACGTATCATGGCCCCCAAAGTTCCATTAAACCTTTCCACCAAGCCATTGGTTTGATGGTGGTACGGGGTGGCAACCAAGTGGTTCACCCCATGAGTTTCCCACAGCTTTTTCATGGTACCTGCGAGGAAATTAGATCCTGAATCTGTAAGGATGTCGGAGGGCCAACTTACCCTGGCAAAAATGTCTGTTAGGGCCTGGCACACAGCGTTAGCCCTGGTGTTGCCTAGAGCTACTGCTTCCGGCCATCGGGTAGCAAAGTCCACGAAAGTCAGTACGTACTGCTTTCCTCTGGGTGTCTTTTTTGGGAAAGGACCCAGAATATCCACAGCTACTCGCTGAAATGGGACCTCAATTATGGGGAGTGGCTGGAGAGGGGTCTTGACCTGGTCTTGGGGTTTTCCCACTCTTTGGCACACCTCACAACACTGGACATACTTGGCAATGTCCTTGCCCATCCCCTCCCAGTGGAAGGACTTCCTCAACCGGTCCTTGGTTCTGTTCACCCCAGCATGGCCACTGGGATGATCATGGGCTAAGCTTAAGAGCTTTTCCCTGTACTTAGTTGGAACCACCAACTGTTTTTGCAGATGCCAGTCTTCCTGGTATCCACCAGAAAGAGTCTGCTTGTATAAAAGTCCTTGTTCTACAACAAACCGGGATCGATTAGAAGAGCTGAGAGGTGGTGGGGTGCTCCGTGCCGCCGCCCAAGCTTTCTGAAGGCTGTCATCTGCTTCCTGCTCAGTCTGGAACTGTTCCCTTGAAGCAGGAGACACCAGTTCTCCCTTAGACTGTGGACTTGGGCTTGGTCCCTCTGGAAGCGATGTAGGTGATGGGGTTGTTTCTGTTGCTGGTGAACTGCTCGCCGCTGGTGCACCAGGGGGTATTTCAGGCTCTGGCTGAGCCTCTTGGGTGTGGTTGTCTGCTGCTTCTGCCAGTTCAGGCTCGCTGGCGCCCTCTGGCATTGGGGTTGAAGATGAGTTTGCAAGCGCTGGCGTCAGTGCTGGCAATGGTTCTGGTGCTGGCTGTTTTTCCATTTCCTGGTCTGGGACTGGAGTCACTGTGGCTGTTTCAGTTGTTGGCATGGGATCCAGGTCCACTACCCCTGTCTGGGTCTCTGGTAACACAGACGGGGCTTCAGTGGACGGCTCAGAAACAGGAATGGGTCTGGAAGCTTGCCTGGTTTGGCTACGTGTAACCATTCCCACTCTCTTGGCCCGCTTCACCTGGTTGGCCAAATCTTCCCCCAGTAGCATGGGGATGGAATAATTGTCATAGACTGCAAAAGTCCATATTCCTGACCAGCCTTCGTACTGGACAGGCAGTTCAGCTGTAGGCAAGTCTACAGCTTGTGACATGAAGGGGTAAATTGTCAGTTGGGCCTTTGGATTGATGAATTTGGGGTCGACGAAGGATTGGTGGATAGCTGACACTTGTGCCCCCATGTCTCTCCACGCAGTAACCTTCTTTCCACCCATTCTCAAAATTTCCCTTCGCTCTAAGGGTATTTGAGAGGCATCTGGGCCTGGGGATCTCTGGTGTGATGGTGGTGTAATGAACTGCACTCGGTTGGGATTCTTTGGGCAGTTGGCCTTTATATGTCCCAGTTCATTACACCTGAAGCATCTTCCAGCTGACTGGTCACTGAGTCGAGATGGGTTATTGGAGACTGGTGAGGTGGAAGAATAGGGCGTCTGTTACTTTCCTTGGGTTGTAGGTGGGGTCTTTGGCTGTCCTCGGTTGTAGGGTTTATTGTCGGTTTGCCCTCTGGGGTATCCGTTCCCCTTGACAGTCGCTTTTTTCTTTTCTGCCACTTCCATCTATTTGGCTCCAATCTCCCCCTCCTCGATTACCGTTTTGGGCTTTCCATCTAGGATGTACCTTTCTGTTTCCTCAGGAACACCATCTCAGAACTGCTCCATTTGTATCAGGAGGTGTAGCTCGTCCAGCTTGTTAACCTTTGTTCCTGATATCCAGCTTCATAATTCTTTGCAATGTGGTAGGCGTGTCGGGGGAATGACACATCTGGTTTCCATTTTAGGGCTCTGAACTGCCAACGGGCATGTTCAGGTGTTATCCCCATTTTGTATCTGGCCTTGGTTTGAAAAAGTTTATAATCGTTCATTTTCTCCTTAGGCATTTCAGCCGCCACCTCTGCTAAGGGTCCACTGAACAGTGGCCTCAATTCTACCATGTACTGGTCTTCAGAGATGCTGTACCCAAGGCAGGCTCTTTCAAAATTTTCTAAGAAGGCCTCAGTGTCATCACCTGCCTTGTAGGTGGGAAATTTCTTGTGCTGCGGAACCATTATTGGCGAAGGGTTGTTAGGATTGGCTGGGTTCTGTTGCTTAGCCTTTTCTAATTCCAGGGCCTGCCGGTGGGTTTCCCTCAGGAGTTCCAACTCTCTCCTGTGGGTAGCCTCTTTTTCTCTTTCCCTTAGCTCCATCTCTTTTTGTTTTATTTCTAATTCTTGTATTTTTTTTCCATATCTCGCTTGTGCTCTGCGTCTTTGATTTGTGCCTCTGCTCCATTTTGCCTTGGAAGTCATGGTTCCTGTTTTCTTGTGTTGAGGTTATCATAACCTTAGTCCCAGATTTGGACCTTAGCGTCCAAAATATGGGGGTTAGCATGAAAGCCTCCAAGCTTAGTTACCAGCTTGGACCTGGTACTTGCTGCCACCACCCAAAAAATTAGAGTGTTTTGGGGCACTCTGGTCCCCCTGAAAAAACCTTCCCTGGGGACCCCAAGACCCAAATCCCTTGAGTCTCACAACAAAGGGAAATAATCCTGATTCCCTTCCCCCCTCCAGGTGCTCCTGGAGAGATACACAGACACAAGCTCTGTGAAACTACGCAGAGTGATTCCCCCTCTCCGTTCCCAATCCTGGAACAAAAGCCCTTTCCTCTTCACCCAGAGGAAATGCAAAATCAGGCTAGCAATCCAACACACAGCTCTCCCCTTGATTTCTTCCTCCCACCAATTCCCTGGTGAGTATAGACTTAATTTCCCTGAAGTAAAGAAAAACTCCAACAGGTCTTAAAAGAAAACTTTATATAAAAAAGAAAGAAAAATTACAAATGTTCTCTCTGTATTAAGATGATACAACACAGGGTCAATTGCTTAAAAGAATATTGAATCAACAGCCTTATTCAAAAAGAATACAAATCAAAGCCCTCCAGCACTTATATTCATGCAAATACCAAAGAAAAGAAACCATATAACTTACTATCTGATCTCTTTGTCCTTACTCTTAGAAACAGAAGACTAGAAAGTAGAAAGTACTTCTCCAAAGCTCAGAGAAGCAGGCAGGCAGACAAAAGACTCAGACACACAATTCCCTCCACCCAAAGTTGAAAAAATCCGGTTTCCTGATTGGTTCTCTGGTCAGGTGTTTCAGGTGAAAGAGACATTAACCCTTAGCTATCTGTTTATGACAGAGGTGCCCTCTGCTGGTTTACTGTCTGAATTACTGTTCCTCTGCTGCCTGCTCTGTTGCTAAGCAACAGAGTGTTTCTAACAAGCCTTCCTGAATAAACCTAGAACAAAAGGAAAACCTTCATTTGCATGTGTGTTCTGCTGGTGTAATTGACTCACAGCTGGAGTTCTATTGTCTAACAAAAGACCCCTGTTAATCTTAATGGCCCTTGCCTGAGGCTATTTCTATGCACAGCCAGATGGAGCAAGGACAAAAAAATTCTCTGGCTGTAGGTTTAAAAAAAACAAACCCTTCTCTCTGCTTACAAGCAGCTAACAGAGAAAAGAAAATTAATAATTTTACTGGCTTTTGGATTCTACTGTTTCCCACAGGCTGCACACCATGTCAAGTATAATTCGCAATTCTGGACCTTAGCGTCCAAAATATGGGTACTAGCATGAATTCCCCTAAGCTTAATTACCAGCTTAGATCTGATAGGCTGCCACCAATCAGGAATTTTTAGGTCCTGATACCCTCTGGTCCCCCCAAAACCTTCCCAGGGGACCCCAAGACCCAGATTCCTTGAGTCTCACAACAAAGGGAAATAAGCCATTCCCTCTCCCCTCCCTTCTTCCTCCCAGCTCCTTCCCGCACTGGGAACACTTGGAGATCGCCTGATTCAGCTTCTTGAATCACCACACCAAGAGGAGTGTTACCTTCCCCCTCACCCAGAGGCAATACAAGCTGCATGAATATAATACAAAGAAAAAATTTATCTTTCCCTTCTCCCCACCAATTTCTTGGTGAGTACAGACACAATTCCCTTGAAGCTTAACTAGGAGAAAAAAATTAACAGGTCTTACAAGCAAAACTTTTAATAAAAAAGAAAGAAAAAAAAAGGTGTATCTCTGCACTTTAGATGGTAAACAGTTACAGGGTCTTTCAACTTATAAACAATAGAAAGACACTTTCTCCAGCAGAAATACAATTTAAGCTACCTCCAGCAAGTACACATATGTAAATGAAAAAAAAAACAAATTAAAAGACTATGACCGCCTTTTCTTACTCACAATTGTGAATAGATAAGAGACTGTAGCAGGGAGATTGGCAGAACCTGGTTGCACCTCTAGTCCCATCCAGGACCCAGAGAGAACAAAGCCAAACCCAAACCCCACAAACAAAGGCTTCCCTCGCATGAGATTTGAAAGTATCTTGTCTTCTGATTAGTCCTCTGGTCAGGTGTTTGGGGTCCCTGTTCGTTAACCCTTTACAGATAAGAGAGACATTAACTCTTAACTATCTGTTTATGACACCATGACATATAATATTTGCTTTAAAAATGCTACAATAGGTCTGTGGCATTTTTCCTACCAAATTTTAAGGGAGATGGACAGGTGATCCCTCAACTATGGACTCTATAAAAATAGAAATATTCACCAGAACTCAAAGGGGGGGTTATGCCCATTTTTAGCAAAGAAGGCGAGTGATAAGTTAATTTATTGGACTAATCTAGATGAGATCTAACATAGTTTGGAGAGTAATTGAATTCACTTTCATTTTAAAAACTATTAAGATTTTAAACAATAATATCAAAATTGCTTATCAACCCCAAAGAGTTTAAGATAGGTTTTGAAGCTGGACTTATTTGTTACCTGACACAAAATTCCCAAAGAGTGTACTGGTATCAGAGGGGTAGCTGTGTTAGTCTGTGCATGTGTCTGACGAAGTGGGTATTCACTCACCAAAGCTTATGTTCCAATACATCTGTTAGTCTTTAAAGTGCCACAGGACTCTTTGTTGCTTTTTTACTGAGGAAGGATTTGTTTTCAATTACATAAAAAGGTTCTGTAAAAGCAGCAAAGAATCCTGTGGCACCTTATAGACTAACAGACGTTTTGGAGCATGAGCTTTCGTGGGTGAATACCCACTTCATCAGATGCATGTGGGTATTCACCCACAAAAGCTCATGCTCCAAAATGTCTGTTAGTCTATAAGGTGCCACAGGATTCTTTGCTGCTTTTACAGATCCAGACTAACACGGCTACCCCTCTGATAAAAAGGTTCCATAATCCTTTGCCTATTTCTCCCCCAAGAGTCTTTTGGACATATTTGCAAAAGTAATGGACTAGTGCCTTCTGAGATTTCCCCATTGATTATCACATTTTTCAAGCTTGCACTTTCTATTAGACTAGCTCGTAGTTATCAGCAAACTAAGCATGGCTATTTAGAGTGAGATAACAGACAGATCAGCTGAAAAAGGCTTGCAGAAATGACACGCTTGTTTTCAGGGAATCCTAGTCACAGTGCCAGTTTTTGTAAACAAACTGTGGGACCATTTGGTGCTAACTGAGAGAGAGCATGGAGATGCCTAAAGGCTACAGGGATTCCCTAGATCTGGTCTCTACATAGTAGTTCACGAAAGAGTCATGTAAAGTCTCCTGCTGAAAGCCGGTGCCATGCTGGTCTTCATGATCGCTGTGAAGTTTATGTACAGATAATATGGAAGGAGTTGTGTATCTACTGAAAATTATGTTCTTGAGATCAGTGACTAGGGACTGGTCACCAAAAGGTCAGAAACAGGTTTTTCGGGGAAGAGATGTTTATCTGGATACATGTAACCTGACTATTGTATGGTTCATAATAGATGCCCATTTACAGTATGACCAAATGCTATTCATGTGATTGCAAAGTCTCTAGGGGAGACTCTAGATAGGAAAACACAAGCAGAGGGGATTATCCTGTTTACAAGTGATGACAATGGATTTTTATGCTATAACTGGAGGGGCGGACTCACTCTGTATCTTTCTACTGAGGAGGGAAGAGACGGTGTGATTTCGTATGAACAGAAGGTCACAGACAAGCCTGGCTGTAACATGCATGATTTTGAGTGAGCTTTGGCTCTGTGACATGACAATGTCTTTTTAGTTAAGCTGAGGCTCTAGAAAGCATGTTATTTTACATGGCACCATTTGTTTCCATTATTTCTACTTGCTTCTCAAATCTCTTTGTTGGATATGTTTACATTAAAAACAAAAAGTTTAAGTGCTATGTGTTGAGCGGAGCAGTGATCCTGAGGTGCCACTGGTAAGCTGTGTACTATTCCTTTGGCAGTAGCAAATCTGTGAACACTGCAAATGTCCACTTGGTGTGTGCCTATCATTAAACTTTATGAGAGAGTGGGGCCTGCAGAGGCCTGGAAGGTAGTGTTTGTGTTGCCAGAGGCTGGTAGTGTTTGGGTGCTGACCCACAGCCATATGCGGCAGGTTATATGGGCTTGAGGTGCCCGGGCTCCAGGAATATGCAGGGCAGGGGTCCCTGCTCCAGCAATATTTGGAGCTGGGTCTCTCCTCCGGCCCTGCCTGGATCGGGCCCTGGCCCCCGTGGGCCTCCCCCCCCACCGCGTCCCTGCCTGGAGCAGGTCCTAGCCCCGCCTGCCACCCCTCCCCCTGCGTCCCCCCCGCGGCGCTGCGTCCCTGCCCGACAAAAAGCAGCGCGCACCTCTCCCTTGTCTGCTTGTGCTCCCGAACTGCTGTCTGCTGCCCCAAGGTCCTAGCGCCCACCATTCACTAATGGCAAGGCAGGCTGCACTTACCCTGTGCTTCTGCCCTAGCCCTGAGCCTCTCCAACACCCCAAACCCCTCATCCCCCCACACCCTAATCCTCTCCTCCAGCCCTGAGCCCTCATCCCCCTGCACCCTAATCCTCATTCCCAGCCAGAGCCCTCATCCCCCTGCACCCTGATCCTCTGCCCCAGCCCTGAGCCCCCCGCAGCATGAACCCCTCATCCTCAGCCCCAACCCTCATTCCTCCGTACCCTGATCCTCTGCCCCAGCTCTGAGCCCCCCTGCAGCATGAACCCTTCATCCTCCGCCCCAACCCTCATCACCCCACACCCTAATCCTCTGCCCCAGCTCTGATCCCCTCCCCGCAGCATGAACCTCTCTTCCTCAGCCAGAGCCCTCATCCCCCCGCATCCTGATCCTCTGCCCCAGCTCTGAGCCCCCCCGCAGCATGAACCTATCATCCTCAGCCACAGCCCTCATCCCCCCGCACCCTGATCCTCTGCCCCAGCCCTGAGCCCCGTCTTGCATCATGAATCCCTCATCTTCAGCCCCACAGCCCTCACCCCTGCACTCCCTTCTATCCCCAAACTCCCTCTCAGAGCATGCACCCCCACCCCTTCCTACACCCCCACTCCCAGCCCAGAGCCTGCACCCAAACTCCATTCCAAAGCCTGCACCACTCACCCCCTCCTGCACACCACCCTCTGCCCTAGCCCAGAGCCTGCACCCAGCACCCAAACTCCATCCCAAAGCCTGCACCCTGCACCCCTCCTGTACCCTAATCCCCAGCCCAGGACCTGCACCCCAGACCTCCTCCCCCAAGCCCCTCCCAGAGCCTTAGGCAGGTAGGGGCGGAGTTTGGGGGGTGGAGTTGGGGGGACGGGTCCTGGGCACCACCAAAATTTCTACAAACTTGCCACCCATGCCCACAGCATGCACAGACAAGGCCTTCACACGCTAAGGGCAGATGGTAACAAAGTGCCTCACAAATGTAGATACCTCCAGAAAGCATCACAACTTGAAGATTAGAGAAATATTATCAATAGGTAAGTCCTCCAGTACAACAAAATCCAGAAATAATTCACTTCCATGAGTTCTAGTTCTACCACCCTTACTCACATTGAGTAGCATCTTAATCTGCAGGTCCTCTTTGGTAGAGAATGGAGGAATCTGAATAGGAATTTGAATAGGAATCTGTACATATGCCGTTGAAAAAATAATTCCTATAGGCTTTTTAGGGGGCTGTTTATTCATAGAGCTTTATGGGTCAGCTGATGCAAACTTACACCGCGGAGAGTGTGGCCCTAAAGGTAATATTTTCTTTGTTCTAAAGGTGCCTTTTAGCTTCTGGCCATTTAGTTGTAATAAACCCAATCTATAAAGATTACAGAAACCCAGGACAACGATCAGGATTAGTGTAAGACCGTTTTTATTTACTATTTATTCACTCTTACCTCCTTGCTCTATCTCTCCTAATGGCCACTTTGAATAGTGTCTCTAATTGATAGCTAACACCACATCATCCTTTCTGAAGAGATGCGTGACAAAACTTTTATCCAAATGTTTTATTAAAGCAGAACATATAACAGGAATGACATATCAACACAAAACAAGAATAAATAGCCCTATCTAGAACAGGAGTCACTGCCTGAACCTTTAGCCTTGTGTTAGGGAAATATTCTGCCCTTTTAAGACATTCTGCTACTTGTCCTCTGACTTTCTTGAATTCTCAAGATCTTATGTAATCCTCCAGGAATTCAGGAGGCTGTCTCTAACTGAATAACTCCTTGCAGGAAGAGGATCTGGAGGACAGACTGGCAGTTCTCTGTGGACATACCAGTGGACATATTCCCTGGTGGTATTCACAGATTCAGTCACAGGCTACTGCTCAAGGTGCATTAAATGTCCATCTGGTGACACAAGATGAAATTGGTTGTGACAGTGATTCCTACTGGTGCCTTAGCAAAGTAGGATTATGGGTTCTGGCACATCTTGACATTGTCTCATTTTCTTGATAATCTTTTGCCCAAACAACTTCTTGGATTCAGAACTCTCAAGGATCTGACTATGGTACTTGTCAAAGTCCCTCTTCAGATATGTTTTATATTGATCTTCTTTCTCCTGTAGTCTCAAAGTCAGTTAACAGGGGCTTAACTGGGAAGGGATGGTTGGGATAGTGGACCTCAACTGCCTTCCCATCAATATTTCTGCGAGGCGGAAGTCATTTGCTAGAGGTGTTAACTGGTATATCGATGGGGAAAATCAAGCTGTGAGCATTTAGAAAGAAGTTGTTTTATTGTCTTTACCTCATGTTCTGCTTCACCATTTCTCTGGGGGAACCAGGAATTAGATGTGGGAAACTGTAGCTACCCACAAACCTCTTAAAGCTCAGAGGAAAACTGATGACTAATCTCATAGATGACTTACTCTGGAATCCTGAGACAGGCAAAGGTGGGTTTTATCCTCTCCACAAGTGCACTTGATGTAGTGTTGAGCAAGCTGGCGACATCACTGAATCTTGAGAAATAATCAGTCATGAAAAGATAGACAGTATTTTTCAGCTAGAAAAGGTCAGTCTTAACTTTCTACAGTGGTCTGTATGTCTGGTAAAACAGGCGGTATTAACAGTTAAGGTGGGTGGCTTTTATGAGAGCACAAACATCACATTTCTCCACTCTGTTCCAATTGTTTGCTCAGCCAAGGCCCCCAAACAGACTGCTTAGCTCTCCCCCAGCATTTTTTAATGCTTTGATGTCCCTCAGACAGTCTGTCAATTATTTTCTGTTGAGCTGATGCAAGGAAAACAAGTCTAGATCCTTTCAACAGTAGACTGTGGTTTATGGTAAAATCCTCAGAAACAGCCCAAGATGTTTCAAACAGCCCAAGATGTTTCTAACAGCCCAAAGTTTCCAACTTTGTTTTGTCCAGCCCTCTTTGGAGCATGTCATGAATTAACTCAAATACTTCATCTGCCTCATTGCTACTTTTTTCAGTTGTGGAAGATATTTTTCCGTGATTGATACAGCATTGAGTACTGCATCTACAAAACCTTTTAAAAGCAACTCCTCCTGTTTGCTTTTGCTGTGGTGTGTCTGGGATCAGGGACGTGGAGAATGCATCACCTGTGGTGAGATTCTTCCAAGATACATGAGCAACTGAAAACTCAGGAGATCATTAGAAAACATTGTATCTTACGTGGTAACTCCTAGGTTTTCTTTGAACTTGGAAGAGTGACTAGCGGTATGTGGTCAGTTGGATCTTTATTCAGTTCCACTCTGACACCAAGTGGAGATTACAGAGACAGGACACAGTGGTTGGGTTGCCTTTATTTCCTGTTCACACTCTTATCTTCTTGCTCGATGTCCCCTAGTGTCCACTCTGCATAGTGTCTCTAAACATTCACACCACCACACAGTCCTGCTTATAGAGGTACAAATAGTTCTCAATTCTTACTGATGTTGATGGAAACTAAGGGCACTCAGCACCTCAGAACATTGAACCTATGTTATAGCAACTAAAATGACCCATTTTATGCCCATTCCATACTTACTAGTAAGCAGCTCTTACCTTATACCTTGTTAGCTTCATGACTCATACTGGGGAAGCTGTGAACACTGTCCTTGACCATTAATAAAATAGAGAGTTTTCATCAGTAATTTAACGTGGGCAATGATGAGCCACATTCAGAATGTTGAGGTTTTTAAAACGTGTATCTTGTGTTGAATCTGTATGAGCTAATATTATTTTATAGCTACAAGTTATAGCAAAAGTATATCTATTTAGACAGTTTTATTGATTTTCTTGGCTATAAATTTAGAAGCACAGGATAGCCTATGCTTTTTGTAAACTTTGCAGTTTATAAAGCTGTTGGAAAGCTGGCTTAAGTCCACAGCTTCTATGTACTTTAGCAATAATTCTCATGCTGCTGTTCTGAGTATCAGGGAGTAGAATTTCTGCCAAATGTCTCCACAAAACAATTAATTTATTTCACATTAACTTAACTTATCTACATAAGTTTAGATATAGCCTTAAACTATGCAGTCAGCATTGTCAACAATGTTTGGCAGCCTCTAATTGATTTGTTTATTTATGGAACTCACTGCTTTCCTACAGATTCCTCTCTCTCTCTCTCTCAACAATGTACTTAAAACAAACTATTTTGTCTGACCTCTACCCCATTTGGTTGGTATACCTGATCACTGGGAGTTGAATAAACAACTTCTGGAGCTGAATATACTGAAAGCTGGTTGTTTTTTTTCAGTGACAAGTAATTTTAATTGTCTCTGTTTGAGTGCTCAATTTGAGACACCTATAAAGGGTCCTGATCTTGAGAAGAACTTTCTACACTTTCTGAAAATCAGGCTTTGTAAGTTGTCTCAAGTCAAGCAATTGGAAACAGAGATGTTCAAAATCACTTGTCACTTTTGAAAATGTAGGTCTCATAGTTCTAGAATTCTGGAGGTCATCTTGCACAGTTTCCCCGCCCCCCATCATTAGCATTAAAATAAACATTAATCTTTAAACTCAGTGTCCCACTATACTACATAGTTTTAGAGCAAACATTCTTGGGGTCTCCCTATAATTATGATCCTTGAGTTTAGAAATGATTTATTGTGAAGGGGCTGGAAGGCTCAGTACATTGGTAATGTTAATATAGAACTTTTCACTCCCCAGCAGTGGGATTAGATTACACTAAAAAAGATAGGGACCGACATTTGTTAGCACCTGGTGGGTGCCTTTGTGAAGTTAATTGGGCTGTCTGGATTTGAGATTATAAACTCTGTGGGATATGAATCCTCTCTTTGTTATATGCATGCACATTGCCTAACTTCAGGGCCTCTGGATGCTAATGCAATAATTATAATATCATTAATCATGGTATGTTATATTAGTGCCTCAGCACAACCATGATCAGGCCCCCATTGTGCTAGATAGCATAGAAACAGTAGATAGTCTGTTTTCCAGTGGCAGGTGTCCATATTGGGGTGGAGGGTGTGTCTGATTCTGCAACTGCTTACTACTGGCTACAGAAGTTGAGGGGGCTTCTGAAATTAGGAAGCACTGTGCTAGGAAGTGTTTATAGGAACAAGCCCTGAATAGGCATGAAGGCTGAAATTCTGTACTGTGTCTCACTCTCCTAGAAGGAGAGTTTGTTCCATCAAGTTGTTGAGGCACACGGGCGGGGTAACCTGGGGAACAGGGAGGCTTGCATTGCCATTGTCTATATTGTACCTGTTTTGTGGCTAAATAAAGGACATAAGTTTCCAGGACTATGTCATCTCCACCCTATTGACATACACTAAGGCTACAGTTAGACCAATCATAAATCTTGACTTCTTTTTTTTTTTCTTCCCAGAGTGGCTTTGATAAGTCCAAAAAGACACTATCTCCAATTGGGATATAGAGAAAAACATAAAGAGTCTCCCCACAGTAATGTCTGCTCTTGCCTGGTCACACACAAAATACAATTATCCTCAGCCTTTAATAGAAGCATTACCAGGGCAATTAGAAATGAGTAATTTATTGACATTGATTCTCCTCACAAAAGGTTGTGAATTGATAGCTTTTTTCTGTCAGCCGGAGAACCTCTGCTTAAGGCCCAGTCCCCAAAGGATTTGGACAACATAGTTGTAACTATATCCTAATTAATACTGTTAATAAACTCATTAGTCTTTATCTGTGGATTTATAGGACACTCGCAACATGACTGTTCATTATGAGAAATTTGACACAAATAGATGAAATAATCTGTTTGCAAGTCCATAGGAGATGACAAAAGGATAATGTAAGCTAATGACATTTTACCAAAGATTTTTACAGCTATATGATTAATATAGTAAATGAGTACATGTTTTGAATTACAATTTTACGTGTTGTTGATACTTGTGCTAAATAAAGAAATTACAGATGGGTCACTCAAATGTTGGGTGGTGGAGTTGTTTACTTGACAGACTGATGTCATTAAATGATTAGTCCAGATCACTGGGTAATCATGTAGACTTTTTGCAAAGATGACTCATCTCTTTACTGAGTCAGTTGCTAATTCAGTTCCTGAATTCATTTAGTTCCAGGTCTTTTTTAAGCACAAGACATTTAAAGGTCCACAAGTGCATTTGAGAAGCTTGCTACTTTTTGTGTGAAATAAAAGCACAAATGAATTCTTTTGGCCCTCCAATTTTAGGACCTGGTCCAAAGCCTATTGAAGTTGATGGAAAGACTCTCAATGACTTAAGTGATCTTTGGATCAGGTCTTTAGTGCATTTTTACTACTGAGTCTACTTGTATGATATGAATGTTATATGAAATATACGTACCATAGGCTATGGTTTTCAAAGCTGCTTAGGGAATCTGGATACCCAATTTGCATTATATTTAATGGAAACTGAGTGCAAAATCTCTTATAGGGGCTTTGAAAATTTCAGCTATTTGGTTTAATCTCAAAAGTAAGATAAACATTGGTTTTGGCTGGTTGAAAGATAGTGCCATAAGTACCATGAGAATAATGTCTATAAATAAACTCCTCCTGTTAAGATATTGCTATGGAACCGTAGATATAGCACTAAAATTCATTATTATTCAAAAAGCTAAAATCAACTCATTTCACAAAATTAGGAACGAGACGTACTCAAACTTCTTTTTGGAGTGTAGCTCTGTCATTTCTAGCTGTTGGTCTTACTGCCTTGATTCACAAGGGGGATGTCAGCACCCACCCCCAGGTGAGGGCCGTGACCACTGGGCTGTAGAGTCACTTTCACTCCCTCTTGTTGAAACAGATCTTTAATGGCCCACAACTGGGCAAATTGTTAGTGGTACCAGTGAAAATTTGGAAACAATATGTTTAATGCATATTAATTTATTTGAGAAAGAATCACACAAGGAGTAAAGGTTACATAATACACATCTCCCTAATAAGCCTCAATTCGCCAAGCATAAACTCTCAGTAACTATGTTGGCCTTACACAGTATCCTGATTGGCAAACAAAGCAGGTATAGCTACCAATGCTAGATGGAGACTTCTTTTTTCTTCTTTTCTTTCCTCCTCTCAGGCACTTGGGCTGTCAAACGTCTCCCAAAGCAGGGTCTTGGTTACCCTGAGGCTTCTGTCTCACAGCATTATGGACCTCTTCAGATGTTAATTAGGGAACTAACTAACTAATTTACTTGGCTTAGCATTTATACCTTTTGTTCTCAGAGGAGTCACATGTCCCAGAAATATGGCCTGAGGGCCTTCATTACTGGTTTTCTCTAATATTTTAGAAGAGGGCTGCAAAACGGAGACAGACCAAAGCTCAATCAACATTTACCCTCTCATCAATCATTTACTTGAGTTCTTAATGTGTTGCCATCCAAAAGGGTCATTTTGATCCAGGTCAGTCTGCACCAAGCCCACTGATCATGTTTTTATGTTTTCTTTAGCTGGTGAGCTGGTCTCCTGGATGATATGTTTCAACATCGAACTTTGGAATATATCCACAAATTGAGCCATCTGAGCACTTCCAGTAAATTTCCACACTCTCTATCTAATGCTAAGAGAATCCTGCTCCCAGAATCCTCTAGCAAATACAGACATACCAAACCATACCAAACTCATGCTTACCACATTCATTCATGTCAGCCACAGTAATTCATAATTCAGCACCATCCCAACACCTCTCTGTCCCAATTATTATTTAAGAACTGTGACAGGATCCCCAGGGTGCAACCTAGAAGGGTGGGACTGCTGTGCCCCCTTACCTCTCCAGCCTGGGCTGTCTCTCACAATGCCTTGCTACTGACAAGCAGCAAAGCCCTCTAGGCGCTGTGATCACTCAGGCAATAGCATGTGGAGCCACCTAAATTGAATGAATGCTCCCAGAGCCACACTTGAATCACATTTAAATCAGCTTCTGTACCAAATGACTGGAGGATAGCTAATGTGATGCAATTTTTAAAAAGGGCTTCAGACATGATCCTGGCAATTACAGGCTGGTAAGCCTGACTTCAGTTCTGGGCAAACTGGTTGAAACTATAGTAAAGAACAAAATTGTCAGACACATAGAAGAACATAATTTGTTGGGGAATAGTCAATGTGTTTTTTTGTAAAGGGAAATCATTCCTCACCAATCTACTAGAATTCTTTGAGAGGGTCAACAAGCATGTGGACAAGGGTGATCCAGTGGATATAGTGTATTTAGATTTTCAGAAAGCCTTTGATAAAGTCCATCACCAAAGGCTATTAAGAAAAGTAAGCAGTCATGAGATAAGGGGGAAGGTCCTCTCATGGATTGGTAACTGGTTAAAAGATAGGAAACAAAGGGTAGGGTTAAATGGTCAGTTTTCTGAATAGAGAGAGGTAAATAGTGGTGTCCCCCAAGGAGCTGTACTGGGCCCAGTCCTATTTAACATATTGATAAATGAGCTAGAAAAAGGGGTAAACAATGAGGTGGCAAAATTTGCAGATGAAACAGAACTACTAAAGATAGTTAAGTGCCAGGAAGACTTCGAAGAGCTACAAAAGGTTTCTCAAAACTGGGTGACTGGGCAACAAAATGGCAGGTGAAATTCAATGTTGATAAATGCAAAGTAATGCACATTGGAAAACATAATCCCAACTATACACATAAAATGATGGGATCTAAATTAGGTGCTACCACTCAAGAAAGAGATCTTGAGTGGCTAGTTCTCTGAAAACATCCACTCAACGTGCAGCGAAAGTCAAAAAAGCAAACAGAATGTTGGGACTCATTAAGAAAGGGGTAGATAATAAGACAGAAAATATCATATTGCCTCTATATAAATCCATGGTACTCCCACATCTTGAATACTGCTTGCAGATGTGGTCACCCCATCTCAAAAAAGATACATTAGAATTTGAAAAGTTTCAGAAAGGGGCAACAAAAATGATTCGGGGCATGGAGAGTCTGCCATACAAGGAGAGATTAATAAGATTGGAACTTTTGAGCTTGGAAAATATATGACTAAGGGATGATATGATAGAAGTCTATAAAATCATGACTGATGTGAAGTAAGTAAATAAGGAAGAGTTATTTATTCCTTCTCATAACACAAGAACTAGGCGTCACCAAATGAAATTAATAGGCAGCAGGTTTAAAACAAACAAAAGGAAGTATTTCTTCATAAAATGTACTGTCAGCCTGTGGAACTCCTTGCCAGAGCATATTGTGAAGGCCAAGACTATAACAGGGTTTAAAAAATAACTAGAAAAAATCATGGAGGATAGGTCCATCGGTGGCTATTAGCCAGGATGGGCAGGAATGGTGTCTCAAGTTTCCATTTGCCAGAAGCTGGGAATGGATCACTTCATGATTACCTGTTCTATTCATTCCCTCCAGGGCACCTGGCATTGGCCACTGTCGGAAGACAGGATACTGGGTTAGATGGACCTTTGGTCTGACCCAGTGTGGACGTTCTTATTGAATTGTAACTCCATTGCTGAACAATGGCTGTGGTTGGTTGTTCGACACCCGCCCTGGTGTTGGTTAGCAATCTTGTCCTTGTCTGCAGGGATCTAATATCTGGGCAATGCCCCAACTCGCGGTATAGTTAGTGACAAACATGCAACAAATCTCCATAACTTCATATGCACTAGTGATATACATATTTAGATAGAACAACTGCTTTCAGCAGATCATAACCTTTCCCCTGATACTTCACATGGCATAGTTTATGTGAAATATCACAATTATATATAAATGATTAATTAGGGGGCTACAGGGTACTCCCCCAACATATAGAGTGTCACAAGAACATCTTACAACATGGAGAAGATTGAACAGGAAACACTGCGAAAGAATCACACCAAAATATCCTCTTATAGCCACTAGTCAGTATACCTAGCTACTGGTCAGTATGCTCATCCAGAAGGTGGGAGACCTGGGTTCAAGTCCCTGCCCTGAATCAAGCACCATTGGAATTTGAAACTGGCTATTAGGTATAAGAATGGCATCTCCTCCTCCAGCTGTTTTTTATGGAGGGGTAGGCATATATGGAGCACACCCATGGGCAGTGGGTAGAAGAGGCCAGGGGAGGCTAAGCCTCCCCAAAGAGGATACAGTGCACCTCCCTCTGAAGGCATGCCAGACCACTGCCTTTGGAACACCACTACCTAATGGGTGCCTGCGCCATTGCCCTGCAGCCCTGTCCACGTTTGTCCTCTTTGCTCATGACTCCACCCACACTGCTCCTCTTCCTGCCCCTGCTCCATCTCTTCCTCCCAAGATCTTGGTCCCACTTTGCCTCTTCCCCTGTGGCCACCTCTTCTTTCAAGGCCCCCACCACCTGCTGCTCATGCCTCTCCTCCCCTGATGGGCAGGGGAGGGGCTTGCAGGAGGGGGCAAAGAGGTATGATCAGAAGAGGGGCTCTTGGGGGAAGGGGTGGAACGGGATCACGAGGCAGAGCAGGGAGCATGGCCCCTCACTTCTAGGGAGCTTCCAGCACTCACATAGACTCATAGACTCATAGACTCTAGGACTGGAAGGGACCTCGAGAGGTCATCGAGTCCAGTCCCCTGCCCTCATGGCAGGACCAAATACTGTCTAGACCATCCCTAATAGATATTTATCTAATCTACTCATAAATATCTCCAGAGATGGAGATTCCACAACTTCCCTAGGCAATCTATTCCAGTGTTTAACTACCCTGACAGTTAGGAACTTTTTCCTAATGTCCAACCTAAATCTCCCTTGCTGCAGTTTAAGTCCATTGCTTCTTGTTCTATCATTGGAGGCTAAGGTGAACAAGTTTTCTCCCTCCTCCTGATGACACCCTTTTAGATACCTGAAAACTGCTATCATGTCCCCTTTCAGTCTTCTCTTTTCCAAATTAAACAAACCCAATTCCTTCAGCCTTCCTTCATAGGTCATGTTCTCAAGACGTTTAATCATCCTTGTTGCTCTTCTCTGGACCCTCTCCAATTTTTCCACATCTTTCTTGAAATGCGGTGCCCAGAACTGGACACAATACTCCAGTTGAGGCCTAACCAGCGCAGAGTAAAGCAGAAGAATGACTTCTCATGTCTTGTTTACAACACACCTGTTAATGCACCCCAGAATTACGTTTGCTTTTTTTGCAACAGTATCACACTGTTGACTCATATTAAGCTTGTGGTCTACTATGACCCCTAGATCTCTTTCTGCCATACTCCTTCCTAGACAGTCTCTTCCCATTCTGTATGTGTGAAACTGATTGTTCCTTCCTAAGTGGAGCACTTTGCATTTGTCTTTATTGAACTTCATCCTGTTTACCTCAGACCATTTCTCCAATTTGTCCAGATCATTTTGAATTTTGACCCTGTCCTCCAAAGCAGTTGCAATCCCTCCCAGTTTGGTATCTTCCGCAAACTTAATAAGCGTACTTTCTATGCCAACATCTAAATCGTTGATGAAGATATTGAACAGAGCCGGTCCCAAAACAGACCCCTGCGGAAGCCCACTTGTTATACCTTTCCAGCAGGATTGGGAGCCATTAATAACTACTCTCTGAGTATGGTTATCCAGCCAGTTATGCACCCACCTTATAATAGCCACATCTAAATTGTACTTTCCTAGTTTATCTATAAGAATATCATGTGAGACCGTATCAAATGCCTTACTAAAGTCTAGGTATATCACATCCACCACTTCTCCCTTATCCACAAGGCTCGTTATCCTATCAAAGAATATTATCAGATTAGTTTGACACGATTTGTTCTTTACAAGTCCATGCTGGCTATTCCCTGTCACCTTACCACCTTCCAAGTGTTTGCAGATGATTTCTTTAATTACCTGCTCCATTATCTTCCCTGGCACAGAAGTTAAACTAACTGGTCTGTAGTTTCCTGGGTTGTTTTTATTTCCCTTTTTATAGATGGGCACTATATTTGCCCCCTTCCAGTCTTTTGGAATCTCCCCATCTCCCATGATTTCCCAGAGATAATAGCTAGAGGCTCAGATACCTCCTCTATTAACTCCTTGAGTATTCTAGGATGCATTTCATCAGGCCCTGGTGACTTGCAGGCATCTAACTTTTCTAAGTGATTTTTTACTTGCTCTTTTTTATTTTATCTTCTAAACCTATCCTCTTCCCGTAAGCATTCACTATACTAGACATTCCTTCAGACTTCTCAGTGAAGACCGAAACAAAGAAGTCATTAAGCATCTCTGCCATTTCCAAGTCTCCCGTTACTGTTTCCCCCTCCTCACTGAGCAGTGGGCCTACCCTGTCCTTGGTCTTCCTCTTGCTTCTAATGTATTGATAAAAAATATTCTTGTTTCCCTTTATTCCCATAGCTAGTTTGAGCTCATTTTGTGCCTTTGCCTTTCTAATCTTGCCTCTGCATTCCTGTGTTATTTGCTATATTCGTCCTTTGTGATCTGACCTAGTTTCCATTTTTTATATGACGCCTTTTTATTTTGTAGGTTACACAAGATCTCATGGTTAAGCCAAAGTGGTCTTTTGCCACATTTTCTATCTTTCCTAACCATCGGAATAGCTTGCTTTTGGGCCCTTAATAGCGTCCCTTTGAAAAACTGCTAACCTTCCCAAATGGGAGAGTCATACGCAGCCCATGAATGCCTACCAGATCAGGCCCCACAGGCAAGACAGGCAGGGAAATGCCTTGTTTGTGAATCTTGATGGGGCTTAGGCATGAGTTAGGTGGCATCAGGACTTAGGCAGCTGCATGTATGCCCATCAGCATAAATCTAAGCACCTAGGGGACTTTACCAATGGAAACGCAGGCACCTAGTGATCTCAGGTTCCTAAAGGGTTAGATGACAGCTTAGTGATAGTTTTGTGAATAACAGTGGTGCCTAAATGTTGGACTTAGGTACCTAAGTGTCAATTAGGCATCTGGGTCTCCCATGTGAATCTACCCTTAAGTGCCCGATGTTACATACTGTGCACCAGAGAGCTTGCATACGGGTTCCCTTCCATCCCAGTGTTGTTCCGTATTCTAGGAATGTAGGTTTAACTGTCATTCTGCTGCAAATCCTGGCTTATAATTCAGTTTTATACAGGCAAAAAATAGAAGATAACACTTGGGCCCACATGCAGTCTACTTGGTGTGACAGGCTGGGTCACAGAAATCCCCTTGGGATTGTCACCTGATGCCTGAGACTACCTCTGAGCCTGTTTTCCCTGGAAGCTTGGGACTTCAGTACCCTGTCTTGTAGAGCCAGACACACTAGCCTGCTACAAACACAGACCCAGGTCTGAATCACATCCCCCACAAGCTGCAGATTTAATTGAAAACAGCTTAAGAAGTGCTCTTGTCTCTAACCCCCAGCCCCTACTTCCCAATGGGATCCAAACCCCAAATAAATCTGACTCTGTATAAAGTTTATACAGGGTAAACTCATAAATTGTTCACCCTCTATGTAATGGTATAATTCCCCCCTCTGAACCTTAGCATCCAAAAGATGGGGTACAAGCATAAATTCCTCTAAGGTCAATTACCAGCTTAGTACTTGTAGCGCTGCCACCAACCAGGAATTCCAGTGCCTGGTACACTCTGGTCCCCCCAAAACCTTGCCTGGGGACCCCCAAGGCCCAGACCCTCTGGATCTTAACACAAGGAAAGTAAACTCTTTCCCTCACTGTTGCCTCTCCCAGGCTTCCCCTCCCTGGGTTACCCTGGAAGATCACTGTGATTCAAACTCCTTGAATCTCAAAACAGAGAGGAAAATCCACCTTCCCCTCCTCCTTCTCTCTTCCCCTCCCAGACTCTCCCTGAGAGAGAAAGTAATCCTAACACAGAGAGAAAATTAAGCTTTCTCTCCCCTTTCCCTCCTTTCTCCCCACCAATTCCCTGGTGGATCCAGACCCCATCCCCTGGGGTCTCATACTAGAATAAAAAAACAATCAGGCTCTTAAACAAGAAACTTTTAATTGAAGAAAGAAAAAACAGTAAAAATTATCTTTGTACATTTAAAAAATGGAATAGGTACAGGGTCTTTCAGCTATAGACACTGGGAATACCCTCCCAGCCTAAGTATAGAAGTACAAATTAAAATATTTTCAGCAAAATACCAATTTGAACTCCTTTCAGCCAAATACACATTTGAACTCCTTCCAACCAAATACACATTTGCAAATAAAGAAAACAACCATAAGCCTAACTCGCTTTATCTACCTAGTACTCACTATTCTGAACTTATAAGAGCCTGTATCAGAGAGATTGGAGAGAAACTTGGTTGCACGTCTGATCCCTCTGAGCCCCCAGAGTGAACAACAACCAAACACTAACAGCACACACACAAAACTTCCCTCCTTCAAGCTTTGAAAGTATCCTGTCCCCTGATTGGTCCTCTGGTCAGGTGACAGCCAGGCTCACTGGACTTGTTAACCCTTTACAGGCAAAAGAGATATGAAGTACTTCTGTTCTATTAACTCTTACTTATCTGTTTGTGACACTCTATAACACTGATAGAGAGATATGCACAGCTGTTTGCTCCCCCGGATATTAATTACTTGCTCTGGGTTAATTAATAAGTAAAAAGTGATTTTATTAAATATAAAAAATAGGATTTACGTGGTTCCAAGTAATAACAGACAGAACAAAATAAATTACCAAACAAAATAAAACAAAAACAAAAACACTCAAGTCTAAGCCTAATACAGTAGGAAACTAAATACAGGTAAATCTCACACTCAGAGATGTTCCAATAAGCTTCTTTTACAGACTGGACTCCTTCCTAGTCTGGAGTCTTAACCTGGAGTCTTAGCCTTAAGTCTGGATTGCTGGAGGTTAAGTCCATAAATGGCTATTAATAGGCTGCATAACAAAGATTGCCGATCCCTGCTCTAGATTATTCTGGGCACTGTTCCAATGACCAGCGGGGTCTAGAATCTGGGGAGCTGCAAATGTAGTGTATTGCCTCCTTTCCCCAACTCGGAGCAGCACTGAGCTTATCTCATCCAGGGCTCAGAATCACGGCTACTATTCCTATTGCAGCACTAGCTGATGTGATCATATAAACAAGAAAGTAAAGGGGAGGATGTAATATTAATTTTCTTAGTCCATTAGAAGCATGGGACAAAACCAATCATTTCTGAAAAACAGAAGAACAAGTGTTAAACCACATAGGAATTTAAATCACAAAGTACTTGGCAGTCCCTTTTCAGAAAGTACAACTGAAAGAACTAAATTATGAACAGCCTAGCTTCTCCCAGGGTTTGGGTTTAAACTTGTATGGATTTAAACTGCAATGCAGAGCCTCATCCTGGAGAGTCTGCTGAGGGAGGAGGAGGTGTAGCCATAGAAAGTAGTCACAACTCTTCAGTGCATAACCAGCAGATCCCAAAAGAAAAGCACAGCTCGGTCTACAGTGCATTCACTTCCTCAGCTTCAGCTGGAGGCACTGGCTACTGTGAACTGCAAGAGAGGCTGATGGGCTGTCTTCCTGCCCTATCTTGAGGCAAATATATTCATTTGGACCTGTGTGTTCATAAGTAATTTGCAATGATCTTTAAGAAAAGTGGCATTGATGTGCCATCAAACAGACTATCCCTGCTCTGCTAATAGCTGGTTGAGCAGCATTCCTTTGTGCTTCCTCTATCCACTCCCAGTGGGAACTGTCTCCCTTGCATTCACAAATGTACAAACATCGGCTTTTGTACCAATGACTGGAAGATAGCTAATGTAACGCCAATATTTAAAAAGGGCCCTAGAGATGATCCCGGCAATTACAGACCGGAAAGTCTAACGTCAATACCGGGCAAATTAGTTGAAACAATAGTAAAGACTAAAATTGTCAGACACATAGAAGAACAAAAATTGTTGGGCAAAAGTCAACATGGTTTCTGTAAAGGGAAATTGTGTCTTACTAATCTATTAGAGTCCTTTGAAGGGGACAACAAACATGTGGACAAGGGGGATCCAGTGGATATAGTGTACTTAGATTTCCAGAAAGCCTTTGACAAGGTCCCTCACCAAAGGCTTTTATGTAAATTAAGTTGTCATGGGATAAGAGGGAAGATCCTTTCATGGACTGAGAACTGGTTAAAAGACAGGGAACAAAGCTTAGAAATAAATGGTAAATTTTCAGAAAGGAGAGGGGTAATTAGTAGTGTTCCCCAAGAGTCAGTCCTAGGACCAATCCTATTCAACTTATTCATAAATTATCTGGAGAAAGGGGTAAACAGTGAGGTGGCAAAGTTTGCAGATGATACTAAACTGCTCAAGATAGTTAAGACCAAAGCAGACTGAGAAGAACTTCAGAAAGATCTCACAAAACTAAGTGACTGGGCAACAAAATGGCAAATGAAATTTAATGTGGATAAATGTAAAGTAATGCACATTGGAAAAATATCCCCAACTATGCATACTATATGATAGGGGCTAATTTAGCTACAACTAATCAGGAAAGAGATCTTGGAGTCATCGTGGATAGTTCTCTGAAGACGTCCATGCAGTGTGCAGCGGCAGTCAAAAAAGCAAACAGAATGTTAAGAATCATTAAAAAAGGGATGGAGAATAAGATGGAGAATATCTTATTGCCCTTATATAAATCCATGGTTTCTCTACACTGGAAAATTTACCAACATAGCTATTTTGGAATAATTATTCTGGAGTAGCTATTTAGATAGGTTTCTAAGTGTAGCCAAGCCTTTAGTACTAAAATGCTCATGCTACTATGTCAGCCATTCTGCCATGTCATGTTAGGAACAATATGGAATGACCTCTACTGTGTCATTCCAGCCATTGGTGATTCAACCAGCAATAGATATATCAAAGCAAAATACAAAGGGCAAAAACCTGGAATTCATGAAATCACTTGGGTCTTTTTCATAGACTTTGCTGCCTAGTTCTTAGCTATTGGGTTCTTCATTAGATTGGTGATCTGTAAGGTCCTGTTCTCTAGTTTAAGGCACAAGGAATGAAATCATGTCTCCACTGAAGCCAAGGTATCCCCATTGGCTTCAGCGGGCTAGGATTTCACCAAAGGAGTAGCCAAATAGAACGTAAGTGGTGCTAGAGTGGCCTCTTGGCACTGCATGGGGCTGGCACAAGGGATTTTTAAAATAATCATAACTTGTTCATCGTTGTAATTTACATAGTAAGGAAATGGGCTAAATTCATTTAAATTAACATTGCTTTTTAAAAATGGATTTAAATTACTATTTAACCACTGAAAATAATTCAGATTCTAGTCTGTTATTCAGCTACTGTTGCACTGTAATTTAGTTTGTCATCATTGTCTTGCCCTAGAATCTTCTAGAAACGTATTTCATCTACTGAACTGGATGTGTCTTAGTTAACTTTTGTTAGTGTCAAAACTGGCTATGCAGCAACCTGAGTTCTTGAAATGCAGAATCTTGCCATATTTCACCCAGAAGATGTTATAACATTCATATTTGCTGTCATTAGAAGTATTAGTTACTTTCCAGTCTTTTCCTCATTGCCATTTTACTGGTCAGTCTGAGCTTTAGTCATAAGAAAAGATAATGTAAGTCTCAATATTGCTAGAATTAACTCAGATTAAGACATAATGTACTTGTCAACAGATATTTGAATTACTGTCATAATTAAATTATTGCAATAATGTTACAAAAGCTTCAGAATTGCTCAGAACAATATATTCTGCCCAGTTCCCCATCAAGTTATTTCTACTGAAAACCAATGTAAATGATGTGTGGCATCTGATGACTTAGATATTTTTCTTTCCTAATGCAAGATTGAATTTCTCATTATTAAATGGTAGCAAACCAGGATAATTGGTGAGATAATTGTCAATTACATTTAAAATTGACATTATTTCCTTTATACTTCCAATAATTTAACAACTAACCCCTTGAACTGTTAAGTAGTATTTTGTGTTTCACGGTACCTCACCTCCAATAGTGTGTGATAAATAATTATGAGACTATCTTTTCTGCAATTTTTAAAATAACATCTTTTACTATGCACATAATCCATTGTTGAATGAAGACATTTAAAATTGTTTAAAATTAAAATTGAATTACCATATATACTCGATCATAAGCTGGTTCGTTTATAAGCCAACCCCCACAAGATAGATAAGTAAAAATGGAAAATTTTTATAACCCGTTCATAAGCCGACCCTATAATTCAGGGGTCAGCAAACTTTGGCTCCCAGGCCTTCAGGATAAGCCGTTGGCAGGCTGAGATGATTTGTTTACCTCGAGCGTCTGCAGGCATGGAGGTAAACCTAAGGCCTGGTCCACACTACAGCGTTAAATCGATTTAAACAGTGTTAAATCGATTTAACGCTGTACCCGTCCACACTACAAGGCACTTAAAATCGATTTTAAGGGGTCTTAAAATCGATTTCTGTACTCCTGCTCAACGAGAGGAGTAACCCTAAAATCGATATTACTATATCGATTTAGGGTTAGTGTGGATGGAAATCGAAGTTATTGGTCTCATTCTTTTACTGAGCTACCCAGAGTGCACCGCTCTGGAAATCGATGGTAGCCTGGGACCATGGACGCACACCACCGAAATAATGTGCCCTAGTGTGGACGCGTAAAATCGATTTTATAAAACCTGTTTTATAAAATCGATTTTATTAATTTCAATTTTACTCTGTAGTGTGGACGTGGCCTAAGTAAACAAAGTGTCCCAGTGCACCAGCTATTTACCCTGACAGGCTGGGACAGCAACTGGTGGGAAATTTTCTGGGGAGGGAGAAGCTGGGAGTCAGGGTAGTAACCCCTGTGACCACCCCCACATGACCCCACCTCTATCCCGGGACCCCCACACTCTTCCCATCCCATCTCTTTCCACCTTATCTGGGGAGAGCCAAGGGAAGATGTCTCTTACCTGGATGAAGCTGCTCCCGCAGGCTGGGCAGCGCGGCTGCAGCCTGCTCCAGTGGGCCAGACGGGGCGGCGAGGCCGCAGCATATTCTTCTTTGAGTGATTGCTCATATCCATTCCAGTTAGCTGTATGCGCCACGCGTGCACGCTCGTCGGAAGATTTTACCCTAGCAACTCCGGTGGGTCGGCAGGTCGCCCCCTGGAGTGGCGCCGCCATGGCGCTGGATATATACCCCTGCCGACCTGACCGCTCCTCAGTTCCTTCTTACCGCCTGTGTCGGTTGTTGGAACAGTGGAGCGCAGCTTAGCTGTCCTCCACTTCCCTAGCTTCTCCTTGTTCATTTGATCTCTTGTTGTATATAGTTGACTTAGTCTATAGTGTAATTAGTCTTATAGTTGTTAGTTAGTTACTGTATATAGTTTAGCGGGGCTTGGGCATTAGCCCTTCCCTGCGCCCGGTGCCGGGGCCCATGCCCGGTTCACCGGGGTTTAAACCGTGCTCGGTCTGTAAAAAGCCGATGCCCACTTGCGATCCCCACGACTCTTGCCTAAAGTGCCTCGGGGAATCGCACATCTCCGACAAGTGCCACATTTGCAAGACCTTTAAGCTGCTGACTAAAAAGGAGAGGGACTTTCACTTAAAGACTCTCCTTATGGAGGCAGCCCTGAACCCTCCGTCCTCGGCACCGAGCGCTGACAGCACTCCTCCGACACCGGACCAAGCCGGCTCCGCCAAGACACCTCGGCACCGGTCTTCTCCGGCACAGGGACCTGATTGGAGGCTCTCAGCTTCCTCCACACCTTCGATGCAGACTCATTTGGATCACCCGGCACCTACTCCTGCTGCGGCACCGACGACTGTGGTACCGTCGACTCTGGTCCCGCTAGGGCCATTGAGTCCGGTCCTTGAGAGCTCCCCGGTGAGACCTGTGGTCGAGCTTATGGTCCCCTCCACGCTGGAGACATTCTCCTTGGCCAGGGACCTTATCGCAATGACTGAGTCTGCCCTGCCTCAATCCCCGGCACCGCCGGTGCGGGTTTTGCATTCCAGAGGCAAGCCAGCCGCTATGAGACCTCCTTCACTGGAATTGACGAGCCGGCACCGATCTCGATCCAGGTCCCGGCACCGCTCGTGGTCTCATGGATGGTCCTGGTCTAGACACCGCTCGCAGTCCCGGCACCGCTCACTTAGATGGTACCGGTTGTACTCGCGGCACAGATCCACCTCTCGTCCAGCCTGGTACTCTCGGTACCGCTCCGGCTCTAGGCACCGCTCCCGGCACCGAGACTCTTGCAGCCGGTCCCGCCGCAGACGTTCGAGATCCAGGTCGACCTCTCGGCACCGCGCTGGTTGCAGGTCCCAGTCCCAGCACTGAGGAGATCACCAGCGACGGGAGCGAAGGAATCATACCAGCCTCGTTCGGCTCCTCCATGGCCGTCCCGACACCCGTCCATGTCTTCTCAGGCAGATAGTGCGTACGCCTCAGACACCGACATGCCTGCTACGTTATTCCATGAGCCCCAGCCTCAAGATCATGGACCGCAGCAGTAGGGGTTCTAGACGCCTTGGGCGTACCATCAGGCCCAAGGCCCTCACCCAGGTCCATCACGCTCAACCACCTCAGAACACAGGGTGCCGGAGGCAATGATCACCCGTCCTCCTCCTCCTCCTATGGAGGAAGGGTTGACCCAGCCTCAGGACTCCGACCTCCCCAGGGAGACAGACACGATCCACCAGGTGGAACTCTCATCAGACCCTCTTGTTCCAGGTCTCTCCTCTTTATCCTCCCCTGACGAGGCTGTAGCTGGAACCGCATCTGTCAGCCCTCCACCAATTGACCTCAGGGCCCACCAGGATCTCCTCAGGCGCGTTGCACAAAATATGAACTTGCAGGCCGAGCAGGTCCCAGAGGTACAGGACCCAGTGGTGGACATTTTGTCATCGAATGCCCCCACTAGAGTGGCTCTTCCATTCATTAAGACCATACAAGCCAATAGCACTACGATCTGGCAGTCTCCGGCCTCTATCCCGCCTGCTGCGCGAGGTGTAGAGCGTAAATACATGGTGCCCTCCAAGGGTTATGAATATCTCTATGTCCACCCTCCTCCTTGCTCCCTCGTTGTCCAGTCGGTTAACGAGAGGGAGCACCATAGCCAGTAGGCTCCAGCCTCTAAATCAAAGGATGCGAGGCGCATGGACTTGCTAGGGCGAAAAGTCTATTCCGCGGGGGCTCTCCAACTCCGCGTGTCCAATCAGCAAGCCCTCCTTAGCTGCTATAGTTATAACACCTGGGCAGCAGCGGACAAATTTAAAGAGTTGCTTCTGCAGGACGCATGACAGGAGTTCTCGACAATCCTTGATGAAGGAAAGAAGGTGGCGAGAACTTCCCTCCAGGCTTCCCTGGATGCTGCGGACTCAGCCACCAGGACTCTGGCCTCTGGCATGACTATGCGCCGTATCTTGTGGCTGCAGGTCTCCGGCCTCCCCCCGGAGCTCCAACACGCTATCCAGGGTCTTCCATTTGAGGGACAAGGGCTGTTTTCGGATAAAACTGACCCTAGGCTGCAGAACCTAAAAGACAACAGGGTCATTATGCGCTCATTAGGAATGCACACGCTGGTCACTCAGCGCAGGCTCTTCCGGCCCCAACCGCACCGCCCTTACCCTCAGCCCTGGCAAAGACAAGACTTCACCAGACGGCGAGACAGAACCGGTCGCTGAAGGCAATCAGGCAACCAAGGGAGCCAGAACCAAAGCTCCTCCAAGCCTTTCTCAGGGCCAAAATCCTCCTTTTTCCAACCATCTTTCCTTTTTCCTCCCTGCGTGGTCCCAGCTAACATCAGATCGTTGGGTCTTACGCACACTGGAACTTGGATACCATCTCCAATTTATTTCAACCCCCCCCTTCCACCTCCCTCCCTTGTCCCTCTTCAGGGATCCCTCTCATGAGCAACTCCTCCTACAGGAGGTGCAAACGCTCCTCGCCAAAGGAGCCATAGCGGAGGTACTGGAGCACAAGCGGGGCAAGGGGTTTTACTCCCGCTACTTCCTAATCCCCAAGGCAAAGGGAGGTCTCAGACCTATCCTCAATCTGCGGGAACTCAACAGATATATGATAAAGTTGAAGTTCCGTATGGTATCCCTGGGGACCATTATCCCATCCCTGGATCCTGGAGACTGGTATGCCGCCCTCGACATGCAAGATGCCTACTTCCACATAGCCATCTTCCCACCTCACAGGAGGTTCCTCCAGTTCATGGCCAACTGCCAACATTTTCAGTTTGCGGTTCTCCTGTTTGGCCTCTCTACAGCCCCAAGAGTATTCACCAAAAGTATTGCTGTAGTCGCCGCCCACCTTCGCCGCAGTCGGATACATGTGTTTCCGTATCTAGATGACTGGGTCATCCGTGGGACCTCCAAGGCGCGAGTCCTCAGTCACGTCCGCATTGTCAAGGACCTTTTCCTACATCTAGGCCTAATGATCAATGTGGAAAAATCGACTCTGATTCCCACTCAGAGGATAGAATTTATTGGCGCCACTCTGGAATCCACTCTTGCCAAAGCCTGTTTACCATTGTCACGGTTACAGACTATGGCAGCCATCATCTAGAGACTGCAAGCGGCGCCGTTGACTTCGGTGTGCACTTGCCTCGCTCTCCTGGGCCACATGGCAGCCTGCATGTTCATAACGAACTACGCCAGACTGCGCCTCCAGCCCCTCCAGTCGTGGCTCAACTCACAATACTGTCCAGCCAGAGATCCTATGGACATGGTCGTCACCATTCCCCCGACCGTCCTAGACTCCTTTGAGTGATGGCTGGATCCCTCCATGGTGTGTGCAGGGCTCCCATTCCATTCGCCCCAGCCCTCGGCGTCCCTAACAACGTATGCATCATCCCTGGGTTGGGGGGCTCACCTTGGGCACCTACGCACCCAGGGCCTTTGGTCATCTCAATAGCTGACCCTCCACATCAACGTCCGGGAGCTGAGAGCGGTCCGCCTCACTTGCCAGACGTTCTGACAACGCTTACAGGGCCGTTGTGTGTCAGTATTCACTGACAACACAACGGCCATGCACTGTATAAACAAGCAGGGCAGCACGAGATCTTCACCCCTGTGTCAAGAGACCTTACAACTCTGGGACTTCTGCATAGCCCACTCTATACACCTCATCGCATCCTTTCTCCCGGGAATTCGGAACACTCTGGCAGATTGCCTCAGCAGATCCTTCCTTTCCCATGAATGGTCCCTTCACCCAGAAGTAGTTCTTTCATTCTTCCGGAGGTGGGGGTTTCTCCGGATGGACCTCTTTGCGTCCCGCGGGAACAGGAAATGCCAGACGTTCTGCTCCTTTCAAGGCCTCTCACCCGGTTCAGTGGCGGGAGCCTTCCTTGTACCGTGGACAATGCACCTGCTCTACACCTTTCCACCATTTCCGCTCGTCCACAGGTCCTCCTGAAAGTACGCAGGGACAAAGCCTGCTTGATCATGATAGCTCCAGTGTGGCCTCGGCAGCACTGGTACACCATGTTGCTAGACCTAGCCATAGCTGACCCTGTCCCCCTGCCTCTTCACCTGGACCTGATCACCCAGGACCATGGCAAACTGCATCACCCGGACCTTCAATCCCTCTACCTCATGGCATGGCTCCTGCGTGGCTGACCCAGTCTGAGCTGCATTGCTCTATCCCAGTGCAACAGGTGCTCCTGGGTAGCAGGAAGCCTTCCACTAGAGTGACATATTTGGCCAAGTGGAAGTGTTTCGTGTGCTGCTGCGTGGAGCGGAACTTCCTTCCCACCGAGGTCTCCATTTCCAACATCTTGGATTACCTCTGGTCCCTTAAACAACAGGGTCTAGCGATATCATCTCTGAGGATCCATTTGGTGGCTATCTCTACCTTCCACCCAGGGGAGGATGGCTGCTCGGTATTCTCACACCCGATGGTGTCTAGATTCCTTAAGGGCCTAGAGCGCCTCTACTCCCAGGTACGCTACCCTGCCCCTACATGGGACCTTAATCCATTCTTGCCCGACTCATGTGCACCCCATTCGAGCCGTTAGCAACTTGCTCCCTTCTCTACCTCTCCTGGAAAACCGCTTTCCTGGTGGCCATCACATCAGCAAGACGAGTCTCAGAGCTTCGGGCCCTCATGGTAGATCCCCCATATACTGTGTTCCACAGGAAAAAGGTGCAGTTGCGACCACATCCAGCCTTTCTCCCCAAAGTGGTATCGGCTTTCCATGTTAACCAGGAGATCTTCCTACCTGTCTTCTTCCCAAAGCCACATTCGTCTCGCAGGAGCAGCAGCTACGCTCCCTAGACGTCCGTAGAGCACTCACTTTTTTATATCGAGCGAACTAAGCCATTTCGCAGAACCCCCCAACTCTTTGTCGTGGTGGCTGAGCGTATCAAGGGCCTACCCATCTCATCGCAGCGGATTTCCTCCTGGGTAACGTCGTGCATCCGCACCTGTTACGACTTGGCTCATGTCCCCTCGGGCCATGTGACCGTGCACTCCACCAGAGCTCAGGCCTCATCGGCTGCTTTCCTCGCTCATGTGCCCATTCATGAAATCTGTCGCACAGCGACCTGGTCCTCGGTCCACTTTGCCTCCCACTATGTCCTGGTTCAGCAGTCTAGGGATGACGCAGCCTTCGGCTCCGCAGTGTTGCACTCTGCGACATCTCACTCTGACCCCACCGCCTAAGTAAGGCTTGGGAATCACCTGACTGGAATGGATATGAGCAATCACTCGAAGAAGAAAAGACGGTTACTCACCTTTGTAACTGTTGTTCTTCGAGATGTGTTGCTCATATCCATTCCAAACCTGCTCTCCTTCCCCACTGTCAGAGTAGCCAACAAGAAGGAACTGAGGAGCAGTCGGGTCGGCAGGGGTATATATCCAGCGCCATGGCGGCGCCACTCCAGGGGGCGACCTGCTGACCCACCGGAGTTGCTAGGGTAAAATATTCCGACGAGCGTGCACGCGCGGCGCGTACACCTAACTGGAATGGATATGAGCAACACATCTCGAAGAACAGCAGTTACAAAGGTGAGTAACCATCTTTTCCAGCGGGCTGGACCGGGCAGCACAGCCACAGCGTGCTCCAGCAGTGTGGCCACAGCCTGTCAGTCCCCAAGTTGCAGCTGCTTCGGAGGCCAGGGGGAGAGCAACCTAGCCAGAAGCAGAGAGATTCTGGCCCTGCCTCTTCCCTTCTGGCTCTGCTGCCTCTCCTTGCTCCCGCTGTTGGAGGGAGGGGCTGTGTCCCAACTCTCCCTCTCTATACCCGTTCATAAGCCAACCCCCTTCTCTGGTGCTTCCCTTTTTTACTAACAAAATTTGGCTTATGAACAAGTATATAACACATATTCTAGCTTTTATAAGCTAAAAATAGTAATTTATGTTTTGTTTTGCATAGCAGTGCCTTAAAATTATTCCAGAATATTGCCAAAAATTTGTATTTGGCATAAAGAAATATGCAAAAATATATTCCTGTAAAATAGATTTTGGTTTATGGCTCTAAATGAATGTGCTACTGTATGATTCAGAAATTAAAGTGTTACATTTTTGAATGCCTAATTAAAGAAGCCTTTACTTTGAAGCTGGACCTTTTTATATAATACAGAAAATAGTTCACATTTGTGAAACCAACATATTTTGTTTAATGGGGGAGTGGATAATTCAGTGGTTTGAGCATTGGCCTGCTAAACCTAGGGTTGTGAGTTGAATCCTTGAGGCGGCCGCTTAGGGATCTGGGGCAAAATCAGTACTCAGTTCTGCTAGTGAAGGCAGGGGGCTGGATTCAATGTCCTTTCCAGCTCTTTGAGATAGGTGGTATATCTCCATTTATTATATTAAGCTATGTTCTAGTTGCAAAATGATTTCTTACACAATTATCATATATAATAGGAAAAGTTCAGATAAAATTAGAATTCAGTCAAGATGAAAAACTACTTAACATGCACAGAAAGGGACCCACGATTAGAGACTGGAAGAGGATTAGACACAATAGCATGAATACATGGTTCAAATGTCTCTCAGAAATGTACTTTGGAATAATATTAGCTGTGTACTGATTCTCCTATTTGGCAGCTAAGCACTTGTTTTGGTTCAACACAGGAGGAAAACAAAGCTTCCTTCACATAGTCCATCACGTAGCCATGTCACTAGAAACAATGCGAAACATTGTTCTAGTTGTTTTGGGAGAAGAGAGACTACAGAAGGAATTGGACAACTCAGTAGATTCAGCTCATAAGGGTTCCTACAAAAGATATTTGAACTGGTAGAATTCTAATCCCGGAGTTTTGCTCTGAATAAAAATGTTGCTTTTCACCTGGTTTCCACTCAAAAAGCAAAACTAAACTCAAACAAACAAACAAACAAACAAATTCATCCTGTTGACTCAAAATTGGCCCAAAGTTTTTTGAAAGCTCTTAGTGAATCTGGCTCAACATTTTAGCAGATTTGTTTTACAAATAACCCTAGTTAGCATGACTAGGTTTGGCATTTTGGGCAAAAAGTTTCCCACAGTTCTATGGTACAGTAATCAGTGTTGATGGAAAGAAAAACACATTATGGAGTGGCTGAGAAACACAGCACAAACAGGAATGGAAAACTGTCAGATCATGGCAGGAGACCGAGTTGAAGAGGGTGAGAGAACATTAAAAAAATATCAATATTAAGGTTATGGAGCATGGAATAGAACATTTACCTGCTAACCAAAATTGTTTATTTTATTTTGATTTCTAACTGTGTGTCATGAATCTCAGCTTCAGTTAACCACATTATATAACATTTCTTTTCAATTAAGAACTTGCCAGCAAAGTGTCTGATTTTCAAAACAACCTTTTAGATGGGGGATATCATATCATAATAGGAGTGATAAGTAACTATCACAGTATATTAAAATAAATAATTGAATCCATGTATTGTGTCTAAAATAGTGAAGCACAGTTTAGATCACTGTTTCACTGCCAAAGGTTAAATAATGAACTGATCAGAAATATTTCACATATTTATAAAAGGCAAGCTAGACAACAAACAGCTCAGTCACACAGACATGTACCTTAGCTAATTATCATTCAAATATTTTGGCCCATTCATATAAGAAGACATCATAGAAACAGTGATGGCAAATAGTGTTACCCTCTGTGACTGACCACTGTCTTTCCTAGATAGTAAAAGAGTAAAAAACACCTTGGACCCCTATTAGCACAGGATGGCAACTCCTTTGAAGAGAGCAATCTAACACCTGCCCTGAAACTTGCAGTAGTTCAACCTCAGACCACTCTACCCGTTGCAGGGGATGGGGATCAGAGAACAGCAGCAGCATGCAAAGGAATGCAAACATGAGCTTCAGTGGCCTGATCCAAAATACAGCAAAGTCAATGGGAAACTTTCTACTGACTACAGTGGGTTTTAGATAGGACCCCAAGTCACCTCTGCCCACTTCCCCATTGACTTGTGTTTGTGCAGTTCAGGCCCATGATATCTAAAGCAATCTGAACTTCAAGTGATATTCAGGTAAAGTTTGAGACTAGGGCTGCAGCTGAAGCCATTACTTATTTTGTCTAAATTAGATTGCTAATTTTCCCAAAAGAAAAGAGGATTAGGTATGGGTCCATGCTTTGATATCCAAGGATTCTCTTCCCAAGAAAGTAGAAAATCTGAATTATAGTGGGAGCAGCTGCAAGCTACTTTGTATAAGTTTCCATTCTCATCTTCTGTTTTCATTTGCTCATAACATTCTAAAACATTCCCCTTTTTGGTCTGCTGGAACAAGTGGTTGACTGCCCCATATCCCGTGGACTCATTTATAATGCAAAGTGGGAGTAAAATGCTAACATATCAGAATAGTAGTTTCCTTCTCCTCTGCCAACACTTTGCTGGGGTGTAAAGGCAGTGGAGAATGAGGCCTTTGATGTGTTCTTGAAGGTGAAATATTTGGAATGTTTAAGTGAAAATGATTCATCTTTTTTTTTTTTACTAAAGGGAGAAGGAAAACAATCTATTCCCTAGTATAAACCTTTCCTGAAATATTATTTCGAATAGTTTTACAGCAGAAGTGAATACGAAAGCACTTTGATATTGAAATAGCTGTCACTGATAAGAGAGGTGCCTTTGGGTGTTTCCAGTCAATTTGGAAAGCCTCTTCCATGGTCTCTAGGCCATCATGATCATATCAAGGCCCTCTTCTGGCTCCCAGTTAGTGTCAGATGCCAATTTCAGACCATGGTCCTAATCACCAATGCATTTAAGTGTATCAAGCACCAGCTATACTAAAGATTGAATTTCAATCTATGAATCACCACCACAATTGTGCTTCTGTGGGACAATGCACAACCCAAAGCCCAGGATGACTTGCATGAGAGGTGGAGAAAGATCATTCTTGGCTGAGGGTATCCAGCTATGGAACAAACTTTCAGACATGATTAGCTGAGTTGAGTCTGGCCATCTGCAGGAAAAACTGCAGATCCTTCCTCTCTGAAAAAGACTTTCCACCATAGTAAGAATGACAAAAGATTGACTCCCCCTTTCTACCCAAACACATCTTTTTCTTCCCCCCAAAAACCCAAAAAAACTTGAGAGAAAAACCAAAAATAAACCCTACCCCAAGCAGAATTTGGACACCCAGAAAGAGAAGAGCCCACAAAGAATTCACTAGGCACTTCTCTATCGCTATGGATTTTACATGAAAGGTGTTCAGATACTACTGGGTGGCAGTACAAAACCCTAAGATAAAGTTCGAATAAGGAAGATTATGCTATGCATGCACATAGGTCTACTAGAAGTAGGTAAGGGCTGTGGAAAGGGCTCCAGAGGGGTTTTTGGCTTGGTTTTTGTAAACCAAACAATTAGCCTCCTAAATATGTATTAAGGTAACTAAATAAATCGCCTGAGTTTCAAAAGCATTGAGCATCTAGCAGCTGTCTTTGAAGTCAGGTGATTTGTCCTTTAGGAATCTCTGCCATTTATTTTCAGCCTTGAGCATGGGTTGTTGTAAGGCTGCTCAACGTATTCTGGGGCTGACGTATTTGTATAATTGGGTCCTTGGTCCCCCAAAGTGGTGAAGGAAGGAAAGAAATGAAAAGAAGAGTCTAGAACTGCAACCTTGAATTTTTGTTTGAAAATAAAATATGGAACTTTAGCTACCAGGAGAGTTTTCAGGAATAAATATTAATACTAGGAAGAGAAGTAGGGAAGATTTGCATTATGCATGCAGCTTGTCCCCGGAGTGCAGAAACTGAAACAGATTTGTGACTGCCTGCCTACACGGACTAAAGCTAATTTTAATTGAAGATGACTGATTGTTGAGCATTCTATTAATTAACCTTTTCATTCTGCTTTTTTCCTGCAGAATCTAAAATACCTTTTGAAACTAAGTTTGCTAATTTTATTGGAAAAGAATAAGGACATGGGACTGGATTCACAAAAGAGACCTCTCTAACATGAAGGCACTGCAGACAAAGGTACTAATTATCAATATTATAACAATGGATTGGAACTCAGAACAGGCTAATTATTATTATTAATTATTCAGATGCTAAAACCCATACCTCAGAAGTAAAGAAGTAATGGGAGATTCAAGGCCAGCGACATCCACTCATTGAGATTTACTTCATGAACAAGAAGAAAATAAATGTCAAATAACATAAGCAAACACTTTATCCCATGAAGGATTATTTTCTTTCAATTAAAAAAGTTGCTATTTTCTTGGATTTAAAAAAAATCAAATACAAAATGAAATTCATCTTCTGATTCCATAATGTTTGCCAAAATTCATTTAATTTCACATCTTAAAATTAAAAAAAAATCAGATTGTCATGCAAATTACTATTTGGCACATAACTATTTGAACACTTATTAAACAGCATGATTTTTTTTGCTGGAAAATATCTTTTTAAATGCATGCATCTTTTCCAAAAGATCACACATACAGCAAGGTAGCTTTTTACTTAGTTCAGGATGAGGAAAAATAATTATCCTCCCTATACAAGTGGCTTTTTACATCTAATCTGATCTCGCTCCATCTCTTTCCAGCTGTCAGGAGTGGCACTTTCTCTTTGAAGCTGCTTATCATTAGTATTGTAATGTTAATTTCAGTACCTACACTAAACCAGTATAGGTAAGATTAGGAGTGATAGAAAGATATGATTTGGAAGTAAACTAAGGCACTTAAAGTGAGACACAGTAACACTCCATTGACATTAACATTTGTTGCGTTATATGCACACCCTGTCCTGCTTAGGGGTGGGTTGGGGTAATGACACCACCATGGTTACAGTCTCTCAGACTGTCCTTAGGCTGAAAGCAGCACGGCTCAGAGGCCAAAGTCAATATGGCAGCCCTCAAGTACAGGGCTGTGCAGCCTAGTGCCCAAAGTCTATCCAATTGCCATTGGAGTCGGCTGCGGGGCCTAATCAGGGCCGGTGCTTCCATTTAGGCGACCTAGGCGGTCGCGTAGGGTGCCAGGATTTGGGAGTATCAGAGGGGTAGCTGTGTTAGTCTGGATCTGTAAAAGAGCAAAGAATCCTGTGGCACCTTATAGACTAACAGAGGTTTTGTAGCATGAGCTTTCGTAGGTGAATACCTACTTCGTCAGATGCATGTAGTGGAAATTTCCAGGGGCAGGTATATATATGCAAGTAAGCTAGAAATAATGAGGTAGTTCAATCAGGGAGGATGAGGCCCTGTTCTAGCAGTTGAGGTGTGAAAACCAAGGGAGGAGAAACTGGTTTTGTAGTTGGCAAGCCATTCAGTCTTTGTTTAATCCTGAGTTGATGATGTCAAATTTGCAGGTGTCAATATACAGAAACCTGTAGGAGAACGCCTCAACCTCCCTGGCCACACTATAGCAGACCTTAAGGTGGCCATCCTACAGCAAAAGAACTTCAGGACCAGAGTTCAAAGAGAAACTGCTGAACTTCAGTTCATCTGCAAATTTGACACCATCAGCTCAGGATTAAACAAAGACTGTGAATGGCTTGCCAACTACAAAACCAGTTTCTCCTCCCTTGGTTTTCACACCTCAACTGCTAGAACAGGGCCTCATCCTCCCTGATTGAACTACCTCATTATCTCTAGCTTGCTTGCATATATATACCTGCCCCTGGAAATTTCCACTACATGCATCTGACGAAGTAGGTATTCACCTACGAAAGCTCATGCTCCAAAACCTCTGTTAGTCTACCAGGTGACACAGGATTCTTTGCAGGATTTGGGAGGGCAGCATTTTGCCGCCCGCGGCGGCAATTCGGCGGCGGGGGGTCCTTCCGCACTCTGGGTCGGCGGTGGCAATTCTGCGGCGGGTCCTTCACTCACTCCGGGACCCACAGCCCAAGTGCCCTAAAGACCGGGAGTGCGGAAGGACCCCCCAAACTGCAGAATTGCTGTCAATGACAAAACCCTGGCGCTGCTCCTGGGCCTAATGCAGGGTTTCTCAAAAAGGGGTCGCTGCTTGTGTAGGGAGAGCCCCTGGCTGGCCGAGACGGTTTATTTACCTGCCCCGTCCGCAGATCCGGCCGATCTCAGCTCCCACTGGCCGCGGATCATTGCTCCGGGCCAATGGGAGCTGCTGGAAGTGGCAGCCAGTAAGTCCCTCGGGCCACTTCTAGCAGCTCCCATTGGTCCGGAGCAGTGATCCATGGCCAGTGACAGCCGCAATTGGCCAGACCTGCGGAAGGGGCAGGTAGACACATTGGCCTGGCCTGCCAGGGTCTTTCCCTACACAAGCGGCCCTGTTTGAGAAACCCTGGCCTAATGGCTAGAGTCTATGAGGTGCCCTCGGAGTCAAAAAAATGTGCCACCACCTAGGGGTGGTGGTGGCTGGGCAGGGGGACCTGGGGCCTTCCTCTCCACTGGGTCCCAGCCCATGGCCCTGTCAGCAGCAGGAGTGGTCGTCACACAGTCAGCGGGGAACCCTACCACAATACACAGACTTTGCTTTGGTGGTAGATACCACTCCCTCTGCCTCCCTGGGCCACTTCCTTCTGCATCTCCTGAGGTAACAGTCCATATAGGGTTGGGGTCTCCATGTTCCCTGCAGGGGGTAACTCCCTAGGGGTCCAACTTCTGACAGTCCACTGGAGATAGCAGTTCACCAATCTGGTCCCCAGGTCCTCTGGTTCATGCAGTCTGTGGCTATAGCAGCTCCTGGCCTAGAGCCACCACCATGTATCTTCTCCACTTCGTGGTCAGCCTAGAATAAGATGGACTGCTACCTTTTATACTGAGGTAGCAGTTGAAGCATGCCCAGTACAGTTTGAGGGTCGAGATTTCTGCCACCCATAATGTGGGATTAACCCTCTCTTGTCCAATGTGGGGTATGCACACGCTGTCACACACACATACATACTCTTAAGAGGGACCCAGGTAGATGGTCCATCTCCCCCTCGCCCCACCCACAAGTCTGGAAAAGAGGTCTGTGTTGACGTGAGCCTTACCAGGTCGATGACACATGCAGAAGTCATATGGTTGGAGAGAAAGGTACCAATGAGTAATCCTGGAGTTGGTATCCTTCATGCAGTGTAACCATGGGAGGGGAGCATGATCCATAATCAATGTGAAGGTGCTAGTGGTGTAGGGCATAGATGACCCACTTTAGCACTAAGGACTCCTTCTCAATCATCAAATAGTGTGTCTCCCTGGGGAACAGCTTACAGTTCAGTTATAAAATAGGGTGCTCTTCCCCATTGATTTCCTGGAATAGGACAGCCCTTAGTCCCACTTCTTAGGCATCTGTTTGCAGTATGAAGTCTTTTGAGAAAGCTGGATGTATGAGGACTGGTTCCTGGGCTAGCCATTTTTTCAGGGTCTGGAATGCCTCCTCACACTTACTGAACCATCGCACTTGCCGGGGTTGGGAACTTTTGGTCAGGTCAGGGAAGGGGGCTGCTATTGTTGTGAAGCCAGGCAGGAAATGCCAATAGTATCTAGTCAATCTCAGGAATTGGCGTACTTGCTTATTCATTGTTAGCATTGGGTACAGGATAGAGCTTGCACCTTATCAATCAGTGGCCGTAACTTGCCTCCTCCCACTATATACTCAAAATATTTCATCTCTTCCTGCCCAAAATGGCATTTTGCGGGGATGACTGTGAGGCCCGCCTCCCAAACGGCCTTGAAAACTTGAAAACTGGCCAGATGTTGAAGGTGGTCCTCCTAACTGCCACTGTAAATCAGAATGTCATCTATATAAGTCACTGTGTATCTGTCATGAGGCTGCAATACCCTGTTAATCAACTGCTGAAAGCTGGCAGCTGTTCCATGTAGTCCAAAGGGCATTGTTATGAACTGGAAGAGGTGGTGTGGTGTGGTATGGGAAAGGCACTCTTCGCCCTGGTGTTTGGCATCAGGGGTATTTGCCAATACCCTTTTGTTAAATCCAGTATCAACAAATATTTGGCTCCCCCATGTCGTTTCAGGAGTTCTTTGATGTGTGACATCATATACACATTGATCTGGGAGATAGCATTGACCTTTCGAAAATCAATGAAAAATTGGATGGCCTCATCCGGTTTCAGGACCAGTACAATCAGGTTTCGCCATTCACTTCAAGATTCTTCCACCACTCCCATTTCAAGTATCATCTCCAGTTCCTGGAGGACAACATCCCACATCTTCCTGGGGAGGGGCCGATGGGTCATCCCTCACCCTCACCCTTGTTGCAGTGTGGTGGCTTATGATATTGGTCTGCCCTGAGTAAGTTGACAAGACATCCGAGAAGTCCTGTATGAGACTTTGTAACTGTTCTCGTTGTGTAGGGCTAAGGCCTTTTCCTATTACCACTGGCTTCGATCCAGAGGTTTGACCACTAGTGGTCCCAGTTCCATTTCAGGGGGTGAAGGCATGATGAATAAGGCCTCTCTCTCCTTCCAGGCTTTCAAAAAGTTCATGTGATATGTGCATACTTCCTTCCATTGCCACAGCAACCTGATCTCCTAATCTACTAGTTCTACCCAGTGAGACACCTCAAAGGGGCCTTTTCACTTGGCTAATAGCTTCAACTCGGTGAAGGGCAATAATAATAGAACCCAGTCCCTGGGATCAAAGCTGTGTATGTTAGTCCCTTTGTTGTACTGTTGCTCCTGGATTTGCTGGGCGCATAACAAGTTCTCTTGAGCAAACGTACCCAAGACCTGGAGTTGCTCACAGAGCTGTAACACATAATGGGTAATTCCCAGGACCCATGTCTCATGCACCTCCCAGTCCTCTCTCAGGAGGTTGAGGATACCCCAAGTTGTCTCCCATAGAGGAGCTCAAAGAGGGAGAACCCAGTTGAGGCTTGGGAGACCTCCCATACAGCAAGAGTGGGCAACAATAAGTCCCAATGTCAGGGATCATCTCCTACGAACTTGCAGAGCATTGACTTGAGGGTTCCATTAAAGCATTTGACTAACCCATCAGTTTGTGGGTGATACACTGAAGTCCTGAGGGTTTGAATGTTCATGAGACGGCACAGGTAAGGTATCAGTTTGGAGCACACATTGGTATCCAGATTGGTTAGGATTTCCTTGGATATCCCGACCCAAGTGAAAATTTTCACTAGCTCCGTCGCAATGTTAGGGGCTGTAGCTGTGGTAAGGGGATGGCCCCAGGGTAGCATGTTGCATAATCAACAAGTACAAGGATGAATTGGTTTCCTGTCTGGTTCTTCTCGAGTAGTCCCTCGAGATCAATGCCAACGCATTCAAATAGTATGCCAACTCTGAGGAGGGGCATGAGAGGGGTCTGGAGTGCCCCTTTCGGTCCAGTCCTCTGGCACTTGGGGCAGGAGGCACAAATATCTTTTACCTCCTGGTGTATGCCAGGCCAAAAAAAACCCTGTGTGCTATCCTTTGGAAGGTCTTCTCTTTACCCAGGTGCCCTTCCCAGTGTACTGTATGAGCCAGGTGCCAGAGGCTCCAGCATAATCTCTGGAGCACCAAGAGCTGTCGGATAACTTCCTGTGTTTGAGGTTTCTGCACCACTTGGTAGAGGCGGTTTCCCCAGATCTCAAACCAGGGACTCTGGGGAGGTTGTGATGTATTGTCCCCTTCTTGGTCTGGGGTCACCACCTGTTCCAGGCTTGACTATAGGACAGGTCCTCCCTCTGCTCTTGGATGAAGTCCCTGTCACTCTCAAACTTCACTTGAGCACCTTATACAGGGTGCTCCATGCCTAGATGGGACCCAGCGGGCAGGTCAGGGGGTTTAGACAGCCCTTCTCTGGGGTTGGGTTCCAAAGTGTTACCAAATAGTCCCTCCCTTGTTCATCCTGCTTCTTCCTCTCTCAAATGTCCCATGGGATCTCCTGGAACTCTGACCAGTCTCACCCCAAGACCACAGGGTAAGCCAACTTGGGAGCTACGCCAACCTGGAGGGTTTCTTCCCAGCAGAAGACCTCAAGTCTTACCCAGGTGGTTTGGTATGGCCGTATATCCCCATTGACACACTGTAGGTATAACCTTGTCTCAGAGAGTTCAAGGTCGGCGACGAGTCCCCCCTCTCTCCTTTCAACATTTTTTCATGAGCATTATATTTACTCATCTTCCAACTTCTGCAACATGTGGCAAGAGTCCTATAGAGAACAAACTCCTTCATTACACAACCCTGAATCATCCCCAGAGCCTTTCTGTCCTGTGCTCTGAATGAAGCAGAGGTCCTGTGGAAAAATAGCATGAGATCATATGGATAAAGACCATCAAATAATGAATACACACCAAGGGACAGGATTAAGGTTGCACAGGCAACTTTAATTCAGGTATTTTATAACATAACGTAAAGTTTGCAACAGTTCACAGTGTTCTAATTCCACCCCCTTGCTCTTCTCCCACATGCACACAGGCTTTGAGATTATACCCCCTCAAGTTATTCAGACCCCTTTTATTTTCAAATGGCTACAACTGTAAAATTCAGTTTCACAAAATTAATGAAAACTTTGAGGGTAACAAAATATGCAAGACAGTGAGGACATTTTGTGTAAAAACACAGTGTCAGGTTACAATCCCCTTACTTATACTGGTGAGTAATTTCTCCCATGAGTGGTCCCACTGAAGTCCATATGAGTAAGAGGGTAGAGTCCATATATTGGGCAGGAATGCAGTGTTGCTCAAAGTATGGACTAGCTTGTGCTGGGGATGCATTGACCTGCTCGAGGGAGGAGGGGAAGGAAGGGAGGCAGGAGGAAGGGAATGTCAGACCCATCCTGTAGGAACTTTTTCAGTAGTAATAAATAAATTGGCAGGAAGGCAGAGAAAAGAAATCTTTATTAAGTATTAAGTTATGCTGCATGGCCAGTGTTACATGCTGAGGCTCTACAGTTTGATAGCAGCTTGATATCTGTTTGAAAAATCTATGAGCTCCCTGGTAACACCCAAACTAAGTCTCCCCTGAAACCTGAGCCTCTTTCTCTCCTTCCACTTATCCCACTACAGGAACTGAGGGAAGGCATGCACAAGGGAGGGCACACAAGTGTTTTTAAAAGTGCTTTTATTTAAGCTCATGGTTGCAGAGAAGTGTTTGAAAACACTATCAGAGAACACCCTAAAGGCTCAAAACCCAGAAGGCAAACAAAAAGAATCCCACATATATTATTTTTATAACACTCCATGGCTCTTAAGCCAATCTCATGATTTTGGGGGAGGAAGGAATGGTGGAGCCTGACTCATGGCTTTTGAATGCTTCATGTTGGCAACACTGAAACGGTGCCATTGCAAAAACAATGGATTAATTGGCAAAATGCAGATTAAACATTAGATCTCTGTATCAATCCACCATGTCAGTAAAGTTACATTTTATATGAAACCTCCTTTCAAGTTAGTTGAGCAAATACAAAACCAGACCACAGAGATTGAGCTTAAATTGTCAGATTCAAGTGATTTTGGATGTTCTTTTATTCTGACCATTGAACTGTCAAAGTTAAATAAAATATGCTTTTTACAGACTCATCAGTTGAGAGACTTTAAGGCCAGAAGAGATCATCTTGATCATCTAGTCTGACCTCCTGTATATCACAGGCCATGTTATTCCAACCTTACATATGAATTTTAAACCTTTTGGAGTCAGGAAAAACCCTGGAAATGTAAGATGTTTGGAAGTTTGCAAAGCAATGAATGAGCACTTGCTGCTCTCAAGTGTGGACAATGGGTGATGCCTTGTGATCATACTGTTGCCTCTTTTAGCCTTGCTGGCTTATTTGTTAGGAGGAGTGTAGCAGGGTGGACTTCTGCTCCGGGAGAGAAGGGGTTAAAATAGCCCTGGCAAGGGCGCCGTAGCTGGAGCCAGAAGCCTGGGCTGATGGCGGGAGTGGCTGCAGCTGGGGGCCATGTCCCAAACTGAGCCACAAGGCCGTATAAGAAGGCCAGGGGAGCCAGAAGCAGAAGAAGTCTCTCTCTGACTCGAGAGGGAGACAGGCCTGGCTGCTCAGGGACTCACCCAGGGGACCTAAAGGAAGGCAGAGCTGGGGAAAAAAAAGCCTTAAGAGCTGGGAAGCCCTAGGCCAGCAACTCCCCAGGCTGCAGGGCCTAATTCTAGGTCTGCAAGGTACTGGGCTTGCAAAGGGGCAGCCGGAGAGTGGGTAAAGGCAGCCAAGCCAAAACCCCTTTGCCTATGATGGGTGGCTGATACTGCAGTCGGCCCCAGAGCGTGGGGGCTAGACAATGACTGGGCAGTAGCCAATACTGAGGCAAAGTGGGGATAATGGGGTGGGGGTTCCCGTGGGAGGGGGAAGACCCAGTTAAAGGGGCACCAGGTCCAGGGAGGGGCCTGGAGCCAGTAGAGGATAGGTGGATCACCGGCCTGCAGAGGGCGCTCCGTAGCTGGAATCGAGTTAATTCCCCGAAGCAACCAGCAGGAGGCGCCACGGGGATGGGTCCACACGTTTACACGGAGAAACAATGATATGAGTCAGGTATTTCCTTGGTGAAATCATGTTTATTTACAAAGAATGTACACAATGTCCTGTTTCCCTGAACACAGCAGAAACAAACAAGAGGAGGCCGTTTCCTTGTTTACAGTTCCAAGCCTGCTTTTCCAGCCAGTACTCTGCCCCAAAGCAGCCATCTCTCTCTTGGCTTCCTGCCACAGCCACGTTACCAGTGATTCTCCAGCTTTCGGCTGGCTTTTCTGAGTCTGGCTGCTTTCTGCTGACGTTTTGTTTCTGACAACCACCCACACAGCTGTAATCCAACCATATCATCTTACGGATTTGCAATTGGTTCCCAGGTAAACGCCTCTTATTCTCTCTGAGTTAGGGCATGGCTACACTAGAGAGTTGCCAGTGGCGCAGCTGCATCATTGTAAGCTCTCTAAGGCCTTGTCCACACTACATAGCTTTGTAAATAAAAGTCAGCATTCTCTCACAGAACAGTGGAGGTGTCCACACTGAAAGGCTCCTCCTGCTGATGTCGCTCCTCTGCTATTCCAACAAAATAAAACCACCTTGATGAGAGGCAAAGATCTTCTGCAACGTAGATAGAGTGACGCAGTGTCAGTGTAGACACTGAGCTAGCTTATGTTGTCCTAACTGGCCCTCAGAAGGTGTCCAATGATGCATATCATGACCGCTCTGGGCAGCCATTTTCACTCCACTGCCCTGCAGGTACACTGGCATATGCCCCTCCCCCAGTTAAAGGCCTGGGAATTTTTGAAATTCCTCTTCCTGTTTGCTCGACATGGACTGTTCACACAGCATCTTCCCAGATGACTATGGCGGCTTTCTGCAACAGACGTGCTCCTGCATGGAGTACGTTGGAGTTGCTGGATCTGTGGGGTGAATATTTTGTGCAGTCGCAGCTTTGCTCCAGCCGTAGGAACTTTGATATCTACAGACAGATTGCTCATGGTATACAGCAGTCTTGTGCTAAGATCAAGGAGCTAAGACAGGTGTTCCAGAAGGCAAGGGAGGCCACCCATTGCTCTGGTGCAGCACCGAAAACGTGCCGTTTCTAAGAGGAACTGCACCCCATCCTTGATGGCAACTCCACTGCCAAGAGTCCTAAGGATACTTTCGGGGGGACTGGAGGAAGTGGCTAACGGAGTCAACCCTGAGAATGAAATGGTGGATGAGGAAGTGGAGTTGGAAGCGGATGTGGCCTATGTGATGGATGCAGTTGTCTGGTGGCCGTGGCAAGCCAGGACCTATTTTTGACGCTGGAGGAGTCTAGCCAGTCACAGCACTCTGGCTTAGGTGCGGATGAAGCAGGAGAGGCAAGCTCTGGTAGACACACATTTTGCTTTGATACTAGACAGTGATAGGAGATTGATGTCTCATTTACTTTGTTATATGGTAGAAGAGGGTTAAGGGATAGAAATTAAGAACAGAACCTATGCAGCTACACAGTGGGGGCCCACGGGAAAAGTTTGTTAATGCACACTGGCTTTTCCCAAGAATCCTCCATAAAGATCTGTAGGCAACTTTCATGCAGCTACTCTGCAATCCTCTGCCAAAGGTTTGTTGGCAGATCTACCTTGTTTCTCTTCTCCCACCCCCCACTGTAGGAAACTTTGGTGCTCCAACCGGCAATTATTTCTGCAGGGACCAACCGGCACACAGGCAAGCAGTGTATGGACCTGGTTTGAAGCTGCATGCATGCAGAAGATGCACTCTGGCATCCTAGGTTACCCTCTGGAGTGAGATATCGGGTTTGATTACTCCAGCCTGTGGAAAAGGGTACCCCAATATTCAAAATATTCTCCCTAGGTGCATGCAGTGACCCTCTTCACAAGCCACGTAGGCCCTTTGTCCCTTCTTGTCCATTCGCCCTACCCAATCCCCACTTCCTCATCCTTCCACTGAACTTACCGTATTTGGGACTCTTGCTGACCTGTGTGCTAGCCAAGGGACAGTGAGAAAGAGGTGTATGTGTAACTTTTGTCATTCATGGCTTTGAGTGCATGCTCAATACTATCTCTGTTCATTGTTTCTCTGGCTTATTCAGATGTGTCCTTGAGGACGAGCTCCTACACACTGGCAGAGCAACTCTGTCAGATAAGGAGGCAAACCAGGAGGAGTAAGGAAGGTGGTAAGGTGATAGGGGATAGCCAGCATGGATTTGTAAAGAACAAATCATGTCAAACCAATCTGATAGCTTTCTTTGATAGGATAATGAGCCTTGTGGATAAGGGAGAAGCTGTGGATGTGGTATACCTAGACTTTAGTAAGGCATTTGATACGGTCTCACATGATATCCTTATCGATAAACTAGGCAAATACAATTTAGATGGGGCTACTATAAGTGGGTGCATAACTGGCTGGATAACCGTACTCAGAGAGTAGTTATTAATGGCTCCCAATCCTGCTGGAAAGGTATAACAAGTGGGGTTCCGTAGGGGTCTGTTTTGGGACCGGCTCTGTTCAATACCTTCATCAATGACTTAGATGTTGGCATAGAAAGTATGCTTATTAAGTTTGCAGACGATACCAAACTGGGAGGGATTGCAACTGCTTTGGAGGACAGGGTCAAAATTCAAAATGCTCTGGACAAATTGGAGAAATGGTCTGAGGTAAACCGGATGAAGTTCAATAAAGACAAATGCAAAGTGCTCCACTTAGGAAGGAACAATCAGTTTCACACATACAGAATGGGAAGGAACAATCAGTTTCACACATACAGAATGGGGTCATAGTGGACCACAAGCTAAATATGAGTCAACAGTGTGATACTGTTGCAAAAAAAGCAAACGTGATTCTGGGATGCATTAACAGGTGTGTTGTAAACAAGACACGAGAAGTCATTCTTCCGCTCTACTCTGCGCTGGTTAGACCTCAGCTGGAGTATTGTGTCCAGTTCTGGGCACCACATTTCAAGAAAGATGTGGAGAAAGTGGAGAGGGTCCAGAGAAGAGCAACAAGAATGATTAAAGATCTTGAGAACATGACCTATGAAGGAACATGACCTATGAAGGAAGGCTGAAAGAATTTATTTAGTTTGGAAAAGAGAAAACTGAAAGGGGACATGATAGCAGTTTTCAGGTATCTAAAAGGGTGTCATCAGGAGGAGGGAGAAAACTTGTTCACCTTAGCCTCCAATGATAGAACAAGAAGCAATGGGTTTAAACTGCAGCAAGGGAGATTTAGGTTGGACATTAGGAAAAAGTTCCTAACTGTCAGGGTAGTTAAACACTGGAATAAATTGCCTAGGGAGGTTGTGGAATCTTCATCTCTGGAGATATTTAAGAGTAGGTTAGATAAATGTCTATCAGGGATGGTCTAGACAGTATTTGGTCCTGCCATGAGGGCAGGGGCCTGGACTCGATGACCTCTTGAGGTCCCTTCCTGTCCTAGAGTCTATGAATCTATGAATCTATGTTTCAAGAAGGGCTGCAGTCAACAGATACAGCAGATAGCAAATCAAGAACATGGAGGGAGACAGTTAATGAAAAACTCAGGCTGTATAACCTCGGAAGAAGATGGAACAGGAATGGATGATAGATGGACAGGAGTGGATGATAAAGCTAGTGGATAGAGATGCTTAAGTACCTCATAGCACGGCAGTCTGAGTACATCGGTGCAGCCAATACAGAATGCCATTCCATGCCCTCGTTAAACTCACCCAACACATCTGTCGCAGTACCCCTTGCCAGAAGTTACATAAGGTTTCCTGGGGCCCTGGGCTAGAGCCCTTCCCACCCCTTCTGCCTGCAGCCCTGCCCATGGGCCCATCCTGTTTTGTGCCTTCCCTTCTTGGCCTCACCCCTGTTCCAACCACAATCCCACCCCATTCCTCCCCACCCACTGCGGTCTGTCCCCTCCCCGCCCCAAGTCTGGAGAAGCTCTGTCCCTAGGGCCGCAGCAGGGAGTGAGCACTACCCTACCCCTGAGGCCATGGTAGGAAGTGAACACTCCCCCACCCCTGAGGCCGTGGCAGGGAGTGAGAGCTCCTCCATTCCTGGGCCTCACTAGGGTTACAGGCACTGGAGCCTCCCCTGCTACCTGGCCCTGCTACTGGGGTCAGGATGCAGGGGCTTCCCGCCCATTCTGCCCACCTGCTCAGCAGCTGGGTCTTCGGGCTTCCACCGCCTAATGGTGATTTTTTTATTGAGCCCCCCACTTGGCCAGGGTCCCTGGATGTGGGCCCTGTTGGCTCAGTGGCTAATTTGCCCGTGCCCCGTGCAGTCCAGGCCTAGAGTCTGGCACTGAGAGCCTTAACCAAGAGACTATTCCTCAGTGTCATGTCTCCTGTTTGCAAAAATATGTGTTTTATCCTATAATTAAAAAAGCTTTCCAGACGAAATAGCAGTGTCCACATTGGCACTTATGTTGGTGCAATTTATGTCGCTCAGGAGGGTGATTTAGTCACACCCCCTGAGTGATATAAGTTCTGCCGACATAAACTGTAGTGTGGACATAGCCTTAGTGCTTATTCAGGCCTTCCACGTGGCCAGAGCTTTGGCTTCTAGTGTTTCAGTTATCTCACTCCATAAAGGAAATTAATTGCTTCTTTCATTTATCCAGACTGAAGACTGCTTAGCACACCCATCAGCTTCAATAGAGTCAGTGACTACCCATAGATCAAAGACACTTGCTGGCAGCTACCAACCCCTTCTAATATAACAGTATTTATTAATTCCCTAACAACAGGGCCTGCATTATTCTGCCACATGGGAGGAGCAACCCACCAAGGTCACATGGGAATGAGGGAGGGCAGGAGCCTTTTTTCACAGTCTTGGCATCTGCAGGTCTAATAGGCTAAATCTTCTTCCTCTACTGGCACAAAACTTGCCATCCCTTGACAGACCAATAAGGGAGTTGGAGGGGGCATGTGGGCCAAGAGTTGCTCATAGAACAAACACTGACAGTAGCAGAGCTGACGCAGATTTTAAAGCATTCAGATACTCACACTTTTCTTCGATAGTTTCTTTTGTCTGCTTTGAAATGAAATGTCAAACACTTTTCAGTGCTGTCTAACTTTACTATAACTTCTCAATATTTCTAAAATCTCTCCAATTTTTTTTAATAACTTCCTGCTGCAATATTCTCCTACAGCAACAGCATTTCAGCAGGACTATTTTCCTCTTTCCTGTATGATGGACGCATATGAATGATACAAAAACAGTCTTCCAGGCCTCAGTGCATTGCTAGTAGGTCCTGCACTTTCAGTGGAGAGCTATATATGACAGAAGAATGATCTCTCTATGACTTTGTCTACACATGTGTTGACATGTAAGGTACATGTAGCTACACACTGCAGTGAAAAGCAGATTACATCCACACTCATACAGTGTGTAACTATACATGGCAATGAAAGGCTCTGGTAGGGGGAAGGGAAAGGCAGCAAAGAAAGGCTCCATCCGGGGAAGGCAGCAGGACACCGGGTTGCTAAAAACATCAGAATAGATGTGGGAGGCAGTGCTTGGGTTTGTAGAAAGCTGTGTGGGTATATCTCCTAGGGTTCAGGCATGTAGATCACCTTACTCTACTCATCTAAGCCAGTGGTTACCAACTGGTCGATCGCAATCAACTAATCGATCGTGGAGATTCTCCCAGTAGATCACGATCTCTGGTGGCACAGTGGAACGGCTGATAAGGCAGGCTCCCTGCCTGCCCATGCCCCAAACCACTCCCAGAAGCAGCCAGCATGCCCCCGCAGCCCCAGGGGAGGGAAGGGGGCTGGGGGTTTCCGCGCACTGCTCCTGCCTGCAAGCACTGCCCCTGCAGCTCCCATTGGTGAAGAACAGGGAACTGTGGTCAATGGGAGCTGCAGGGGTGGTGCCTGCAGAGAGGGGCAGCGTGCTGAGTCATGTGCCCCCCCAGGGGCCGCAGGGGCACGTTGGCTCCTTCTGAGAGCAGCAATGGGGCTGGGGCAGGCAGGGAGCCTGTCAGCTCCACTGTGTGTGTGGCTACACTTACAGTTGTACAGCGCTGGGAGTTACAGTTATCTTCATACAGCTGTGTAGGGAAAGCGCTGCAGTGTGGCCACACTGACAGCTACCAGCGCTGCAGTGTGGCCGCATTTGCAACGCAGTTGGGAGTGGTGCATTGTGGGCAGCTATCCCAGCATTCAAGTGGCTGCAACGTGCTTTTCAAAAGAGGGGGGACAGGGGGAACATGGGGGAGAGAGAGAGAGTGAATTTTTGGATCTGTCAGCTCCCTGCCTTGCAAGTTCTAAGGACTGGAACATACACATCACCAACCTGCAATCAATTTAAAAGTTTCGAGCCCTTACCCCACCCCTCTCTTATTCACTAAATGCAAATTATGCACTCCTAAATAGCCTTCAGACCACATAAGCAGCTGCTCAACACGGACTCCCCTCTCACCCTATCCTACACCCCAACCCCCTGCCCCAGGCTCAGCCCAGAGCCTCTTCCCACATTGTGAACCCCCTGCCCCAGCCTGGTGACAATGAGTGAGGGTGGGGGTGAAGGAGAGCGAGCGATGGGGGAGGATGGAGTGAGTGGGGCAGCGTTTTGGGGAAGAGTCCGTGCCTCAGAGTGGGGCGGGGTAGATCCTGGGTTGCCCTTAAATTAAAAAAGTGATTTTGAGCATAAAAAGGTTGGAGACCACTGGTCTAAGTTGTGCCTCCTCATCTACACTGCTATTTATACCCGTGCCAGGGGGTGTGCAGTGTCGGTAGTATACATGCTACTGTAAGTGTAAACCTACCCTATATTCAGCTGATGGCTGTACTCTTCTCTCATGTCTTTCCTTTCCTCAGCTCTTCTTGTATAGTCTCAGACTCTGCCATGTTATTGAAGAAAATTGGTTTCAGAACAACAAATGCTGTTTTACTATTTTATTTTGAAAACAGGCCTCTCTGTGTAGAAAAAGGCCAAAATCAACTTTTCTGAAAGTGTTCCTGCCAGAATAATATTTTTTTTCAAAGACTGTCATTTGTCTAGGCTGCAGGCCAGTAATATACCAACAAGAACCTAGTGTGGTAGCTGAATAAACCCTTTTATTTCCATAAAATGCAATACCATTAGTAAAATAAAAAAGATATTGATCTTTAATAAGAGCAATAAATAAATAAATAAAATAATTGGAGATATACCAATCTCCTAGAACTGGAAGGGACCTTGAAAGGTCATTGAGTCCAGACCCCTGCCTTCACTAGCAGGACCAATTTTTGCCCCAGATCTCTAAGTGACCCCCTTAAAGACTGAACTCACAACCCTGTGTTTAGCAGGCCAATGTTCAAACCACTGAGCTATCCCTCTCCCCTATAGTTGCCTTTATAGCTAAAATCATCAGTCTGATTTTAAGTTTTGTTATGGTAAATTAATATTGGGAAAAATAGATACTGTTTACAAAAATGAGCAAAAGTTCTGGTTTCTAACGTTAACATATAAATTATCAGTGCATAGGATATTCATTATTGTCCAAGACAACAAACTTCTCAACTTAAAGATGGAATGAATCAGAGTCATTTAATCATCACTTTTTGTCCAACAACTCCAAGATACGGAAAAACCATTTTTTATTGGCTTCCTTGATCATTGTTACTGTTTGAACTTCCTACAGCGCTCCTTGCTGCTAAATTCATGCTTTTAATCAGATTGCTTTGTGTGCAAAACTGTGTGAAGAAATAGACTTGACACTGGACTGCCTCTATCTCCACATCCCCTTCTTTAGCTCTACATTCCTTAGCCAACATTATGCAGTATCTGGAGTCACTTTAATCTGGTTTTGACACCAACGATACAGAAGTTTATACACAGAGTTCTGTCCTTCTACATAAAAAGCCTGCTTCATAATGTATAACAATTGACAGTACAAGGTTATTAACAGTAAGTATGATGCTGTTTAAAGTACAGCAAAATTCCATGGAATTGCATGTAGATACATTTTTAGTGTTAAAGATCTATATGGTTCCATGTTTTTTCACTGAGTGCCCAATAATGAATAAAGCAAGCCTTTCAGCAAGTACTAGACAATCTTGCAAACAATGAAAGGTCACGACTGTTCAGCGTGTGCACTGCGAAATGAGTAAAATTAATTTACAAATATCAAAGTCGATAACTGCAATATTTGATCGTATTTCCTTTCCGTTTTTAATATTGCTCTTTTAGATAAATGTTGAGATCCTTTGAGTGAGTGACAGGCTAATTTTATGAGCTTTGGCTTCAGTTATCATGGGTACTTATCCTTCCGGTTTCACATTGGCTTCATTAAGATGGGGCAGAGGGAAGCATCTAGGGTTCACCTCAATGAATTTACTTGGTTGAAAAGGTGCTAAATTGCATCTACAATAGGCCCATGGTGTTTCAAATGGAGTGAGTTAGTGCAATTTTTTTAAATAACACTTTTTGTTGTAGGATAGACAAGGTTTTTCAGCTTCAGGTGAACCCAAATATCACTCAGTTGAATTTCAGAGCTGAGAGTTTCATTGGTTATACCTTGAACCTGAAACCCTGCAAAAACATGTATTTCACACACATTTCTTAGAAAACCATCAGCTAGTCCTGATCTTTTTGTGTGGTTCACAAACTTTGAATGTCCACTTCCTCTATAAAAACAACTGTGCAAGAGACCTGATTATAACATCATTCTCCCTAGTACAGTGAAAACATGGTTTGGTCTTATATAGTACAGACAGGGAATAATTGTGTTTTATCCATGTTCTCAAATCATGCTTAAGTCAGCATTAGAAGTCATGTCTGCTCTAGCAATTTTCTTCAGATTGCCCTGTGTTGCACTATCCCTGATGCAGCTCCACTGGGAGTGCTTGTGTAGACAGGCAACCACCAATGTTTTTTAACCAATGTACTGTCCAGACCTGCTCTGAGTACATAAGAACATAAGAACTGCCATGTTAGGTTAGACCATCCTCCATCTTGCCCCATATCCTGGCCCGTACCAGAGCCTCAAGACACAGAAATCATGGCGTGATCTACCCCTGTCTTCCACTGACGACTTCTAGTAGTCAGAGGTTTAGAGTCAATCTCTGCATGGGGCTTCATCCCTGCCCATCTTGGCTAAAAGCCATCAGTAGACCTATTCTCCATGGACTTATCTTGTACTTTTTGCACCCAGTTATACTTTTGACCATCACACCATTCTATGGCAATGAGTGCCACAGATTAGTTGTTCATTATGTGAAAAGTACTTCCTCTGGTTTGTATTAAATCTACTGTCTGAGTGACTCCAGGTGACCCCTCATTTTTGTGTTGTATGAAAGGATAAAAATACTTCTCTATTCACTTTCACCATACCACTCCTAATTGTATAGACTTGTAGTATATCCCCTTTATCCATGCCTACCCTTGATCATCTTTGCTGCCCTTCTCTGAACCTTTTCAGGTTCCACTATATCCTTTAGGATAGGGTTGAACAACATCGTTAAAATGTGGATGGCTAGACTACGCTATACTCCCACCGCTGCTTTCACCAGTGCTAGAGCAACAGGGGGACATTTGAAGGAAAAAAGCTAGTGCAGGTTTATCTAGAAAGAACAGTGCTTAGGGTATTTTCCAAGGACACAGTTAAAACATGGGTTAGTCCCATTTATGCTGCAAGACCAAACCTCTTTTAACTAGGTCCCTGGACAGAGTTTTTACACCATGGAATGTGCCCTTAGTAAACCTGGACTGATTTGTTCCCAGACGTGTTCTTTAGAATATAAACCTGTGTGCTATAAGATTACCCACATTTCTTATTAGGGCTTGTCCACACACAAACTTGCACCAGTTTAAGTAGTCAGAGGTTTAGAGTCAAACTTATAAGTAAACTTATATTGGTCATTTATGAGGACAGAGTGTCTAAATGTACAGAGGAAAGCTAACCCACACCCAAAGTTACAGTAATGTGATTTAAGTCAGTATAAAATCACATTTTAGTTAAACCAGTGCAATTCTGTGTGAAGACTATTCGTTGAACACAGGTGCTCTGAAGTAGGATGGTCTTGTTGTAACAGGTCTGGACAGGGACTCAGGAGAGCTAGATTCGGAGCCCAGTTCTGCCAGATGTCCAGTGTGACCCTTGGGCAAGTCTCTCAAATTCTCTGGGCCTCTGTTCCCCATCTGGGGAAGATTTCCAGCCCCCACAGGGCTTCTGGGGTAAGCTAGAGGTCTCATGGGATTTGGAGTCATAAGGTTTTGCAGGATTTGGCATGAGATTTGGAGCCATGATAAGAGCCATGTGCTCAAAGCCACCTCCTCTTTCCTGGTTTCCAGCATTCAGCTCACTCTCTCTCCCTTATCTAAGTCACTCAGGCAGTGCTAGTAGCTGCTTTGGGGGCTGGGAAGGAATTTTTCCTCATACGAGCAGATTGGCTAAGGCTAGTTGGGTTTTGGGCAGCTGGGGGGCTGGAATTCTCCCCCTCCCAGAGGTCACCGTTTGGACCTACATGAGAATCATTTAGTTGTTGCAACTTTTGGCAGTCGCCTAGTGCAGAAACTCTCAGATTTAGGCTCCAGCTTCAAACAGATAACATAGAGGGCATTCCAAGGTCATCTCCTTACGACATGGGGGCATCATATCTAACCCCTTGGGGGCAAATGCAAACCTGGGTCAAGGCACTCCCCCAGGGGACCACCCAGCCAATACACTTGATGGCAGTGCTGGCTGAGAGTCAAGGTCCCCTCCTGCCTCAACCCTGGACAGGGCGAACAATGCTAGTGGAGGCTCCCAGAGACCCTCACAGTGTGATGATTGGCTCCCCTACTGTGGGAGCCCCCAAGAATTGGCAAAGGATCAGTGGGGTGCAAGTAACTGCACTGGGCTGTCCCCTCGACAGGAACCTGGGATGCAATTTGACTGAAGTTGAGGCCTGGTTAAAACCCATGCCAATTGTCCTTGACTTCTTTTATGCAGCAAGCGCACCAGTCGCACTTTCAAAACCTCACCAGGGTGCTGTGAAGATAATTCAGAAATGTCTGTAAAGCACTCAGCTATTACAGCGATAGATGCCATAGGAAAGCCTAGCAACACGTCTCAATTTGTAACACATTTTTAATGACACAAGTGAGTTATCATGTGGTTTCTGGTTTGATTGTGAATGCTGTGCCTGGCTATAGAATTGGCAGCAGCCTTCCTTGCATTCTCCTTTTTAAATTATTTCCCCTATTTATAAGTGTATTTTGCATACTTATTGCACCACACTTTTTCTGGCTGCTGCCTTCTGCTTTTTAGCTTGGGAGTGTGAAGCTAACTGACATCGGAGAGGTGAGGGCTTGAATAAATAATCCAGCATGTTTATGAATTACACAGTATTTACACATATATTCCATTGAAATATCCATAAAGGGTGTATTCAGTATGTGGCTGGGATTCCAACAAAGAAACAAGAATTGTACAAACAATTCCTTATTCAGAGAGCAGGCAGCCAGGGCTCACGTACTGTAGTCAGATGTTATTTGTCCTTCCCACTGCTTTGTGTTAAGCACTCCTTAATGATAACATGGTTTTAACTTGCCTTGATCGCTATTCCAAGTACATTCTTTTGTTATGCGTAGATTTTTGTGGCACTGTAATGAGAGAGTGGATTTCTTTTATATACACATTTAAATACAGCTCTCTTTGGGTGTTTCTACTTTACAAATAGGTATCTGAATGACTTTAGATAAACCAGTCCATTTATAGTTGACAGTCGGGGGTGGGGGAGACACAGCAGCCTCACCAGAGTCCCAGCAAAATTAGCAAAGGAAATGGCAAAGAAAAGGAAACAAGTTCAACTAAGTTATCAAATGAACAAAGAACAAACATTCTGTAAGCAAGATGGATTGCTGTGACTTGTACAGGTACCGAAACCAAGGACCAAATTCTATGCTCAGATGCAGCCCCCAGTGACTCAGTGGAAGATCCATGTGAGGGCAGAAAGCCATAAGGGATCCTCTGATCTGGGGCAGTTTTTAAATCACTTTTAAGGGAGTTAAGCCTAACTGATTTTCAGACTGGCTAGAGCCCTAGTGTAGATCCAGATTTAGGTATCTTAAATGGCCTGAGCCATTTTTATGGTATCAATGTGAAGACTTAAGACTCTTAAAATTAAGTCTATACTGCTGTTTTAATTAGTTTGAAAATCAGTTTAGCTGAAACTGCTTTTAAAGCTGGTTAGAAAGTTCCTCCAGTGTAGACAGGCCCTAAATGGAAGCTGAGCATAGTGGGTTAATTGAGTAGCTTTTCATCCCTGGAGAACTGGGAGCCACTATGGTCATCAATGCAGAAAAAAAGCATAGCGGTCTTAACAGTTTGTTATATTAAATTTTATTGGTCTTTCATATAAAAGGAAAACCATTTACTATGCTTATAGGTCAGTGAAAACTAACCAGCATAAAAATATAGTAACCAGTAGAAACACAATGATAGAAGTCTGCCATGTTAAGTATGTAGTTTTAAGGCCTACTCCTGCTCTGCGTATCTAGAAGGGAATCTGATCTACCGTCAAAAAATGTCCCAGAAGAATTTTAGAGTCACAGTTACATAGGAACATAAGAGCTACCACACTGGGTGAGACCATGGTCCATCTTGCTCAGTATCCTGCCTCTGACAGCGGCCAGTACCAGAGCTTCAGTGGGAGTGTACAGAACAGGGCAATTCTGCAGTGTTCTACCCCTGTATCCCACTCCCAGTTTCTGATAGTCAGAGGTTTAGGTTTGCCCTGAGCATCCTGACCATCTTGGCTAATAACCATTGATGGACCTATCCACCATGAACGTATCCAGTTCTTTTTTGAACCCAGTTATTCTTTTGGCCTTTGCATCAGTTCTTGCAAATATGTTTGTATTCAAGTCTAGTGCTCATGTCTGCTCCCTGCTCCCAGTGATGTTCCTGGATAAAAACAAACACAAGGAACCGGAATCTATACTTAACACTTCCCTTTTGAGTGGTTCACCTCATCTGCTGGGGCCATGTTACCTATTAACAAATCACTCCTAGGTGACCTGAAAAGGAAAGCATCTTGTGTCCTTTGTATTTTTATGAGGAATAAATAAAGCCTTTCTGCATTATTTTTAATATAGAGGTGGTCTGGGGATTCTGCTTGTATTTTACATTAAAAATTCAGATCTTGTCTCCTATGGAAGACCCTATGGATAATAGGAGAACGAATTGAATATTTATATCACGTGTGCCAAGGAAATCAAGCCTAACTGAGAGGGGAACATAAGAACATAAGAACAGCCATACTGGGTCAGACCAAAGTTCCATCCAGCCCAGTATCCTGTCTACCTACAGTGACCAATGCCAGGTGCCCCAGAGGGAGTGAACGTAACCGGTAATAATCAAGTGATCTCTCTCCTGCCATCCATCTCCCCCTTCTGACAAACAGAGGCTAGGGACACCATTCTTTACCCATCCTGGCTAATAGCCATTAATGGACTTATATATGTATCTCCATGAACGTATCTAGTTCTCTTTTAATCCCTGTTATAGTCCTAGCCTTCAGCCTCCTCAGGCAAGGAGTTCCACAGGTTGACTGCGCTACATGAAGAGGAACTTCCTTTTATTTGTTTTAAACCTGTCGCCCATTAATTTCATTTGGTGGCCCGTAGCTCTTATATTATGGGAACAAGTAAATAACTTTTCCTTATTCACTTTCTTCACACCACTCATGATTTTATATACCTCTATCATATCTCTCCTCAGTCTCCTCTTTTCCAGGCTGAAAAGTCCTAACTTCTTTAATCTCTCTTCATATGGGACCCATTACAAACCCCTAATCATTTTAGTTGCCCTTCTCTGAACTTTTTCTAATGCCAGTACATCTTTTTTGAGAAAACGGGGCTTGATTCATCACTTTGTTATGTGATGTACATTTAAAAGTAATATATGTTATATGTGAACATTTAGTCATGTTGCCCCTTTGCTGAACAGTAGCAGGATTAGTAGCCTTGAAGGTTAGTTTCCTGTTTGGAGACAAAATTCATGACACAGATTTAGAGAGTCTCTCAGAGTGATTTGTTTGTTCATATGTTGTGCATGAGTCCTGTTTCCTTGAAAAGAAGTTATCAGACTGCACATGCGTAGCTCATTTTAGCAGATACCTCAGATCAGGCACCATTGTCCTGTCCCCAAAAGATGTCTTGGACCTCTGTATCACCACCACCTTGAACAAGTCCTATTGGTTAACAACCTCTTTGTGCTCCTTTTTCTCCCTCAGCTCCTGCTTTTTATGTCTAGGAAACCCCCAGGCTCAGGCTTTTCAGTTAGAGTTGACCACATGGCTGAGAAGAGTAAGCCTGGATGTCTACCCTCCTTATGTACCACTGCTCAAAGGAATCCCAGGCTTGGTCTACATTTAAAACTTAGGTCACCATAGGCTCGATACTCAGGGATGTGAAAATCCACCATAGCTGTGCTGACCTAACCTCTGGTGTAGACGCAACTTGGTTAATGGAAGAATGCTTCAGTCAACCTAGCTACTGCCACTGAGGGCAATGGATCACCTGCTTTGATGGAAAAACCCTTGCGTTGATGTAGCAAGCATCTATACCACCGCACTACCATAGCATACTACTGCACTACTCTTGCCTCAGAGTTTCAACTGCCAGACAAAGGAGACTTGCATGGCATTCAACTTACAGGAAAAGGAGAATGCTTTCACCCACACAGTACCCATAATGATTCTCTCGGTGTGGTTAATGCAGGGCATCTTCATTCTTTCCATGGGGAGTTTCATCCTGAATTTTAGTACATCAGTGACCTCTAATGTGCATGCCATTGGCACCTTTTGCCATAATAATCTCATTCTCTTTATGTACTTTATGTTGTAGAAGCTCTTGGTACTTGGTCTGTATACAAGCAGTTAACTTGGTTCTGTCTGTCTGTATCTCCAGCTAGAGAGAAAAGGTGGGTGAGATAATATCTTTTATTGGACCAACTTCTGTTGGTGAGAAAGACAGGCTTTCAAGCTTACAGAGCATCACCACTAAACACCAGATGGAATAGACTGTTTAGAATAAGTAGTTAACACATATTTCAAGGGGCCATCCAAGGTGAAGTAGCCTAGGATATATACCTTAGCACACTCAAAGCCACATTCACCAAACAATGATATTGCACCAGAGAAGTAGATCACATCATGGAATGGGCCACTCAAATACCCTGAGAGAACCTGCTTCAATATAGAAATAAAACTCCCTCCAACCACACAGCTCTGCTTCAGGTCTGGGAAATTTACTCAGGGCTTGTCCTCACATACAGTGCTGCCCTGGTGGAGCTGCACTGCTGTAGCGCTTTAGTGAAGATGTTCTTATGCCAGTGGGAGAGCTTCTCCCATCAGTGACATTAATCCATCTCTCTGAGAGGTGGTAGCTATATCAATGGCAGAAGCTTTCCTCTTGACTTAGCACTCTCTACATGGGAGGCTAGGTCAGTATAACTGCACCACTCATGGATGTGGAGTTTTTTTAACACCCCTACAGTCACAGGGAGGAAGGAAAGTGTGTGTGAGCAGCTGGGGGTGTTGTTAGTGGGTTATAGATTGTTGTAATAAACCATAAATCCAGTGTCTGTATTCAATGCATGATTTTTAGCATCTAGCAAAGTTATGATTTTAAGCTCCCAGGGTTCATCTTTTGAAAGTGTTGTGCAGGTTTCCTTTGAGGGTGAGGACTGATAGGTCAGATATAGAGTGATTGCTTTGTGAAAAGTGTCCACCCACAGTTGATAGGAAGTCTTTGTCTTTTATCATTTTCCTGTGTGAGTTCATTCCAGAGGTTTTAACCGATAAAGTTATTGTTTGGGCATTTAGTGCACTGGATGAGGTACACCACATGTGGTGTGATAGGCATGTGTAGATCTAGAAAGGTGTGTTGTGGGGGGTGTTGATCATTGTAGCACTGGCGATATGACTGCAGGTTTCGCATCTATTATTCTGGCAGGATCTGGTGCTGCTTAGAGTTGGTGTGTCCTGATCTATGAGAACCTTGCTTCTGATGATGAGCTTGGAGAGGTTGTGGTGGACAACCTGAAGGCCGGAGGACAAGGTTCTGAAAAGATTTTTTTCAGGATGGAGTCCACATGGAGTTTGGGTTAGTTGTTTGATGATATCCCATATGGGTTCCAATGTGGGGTAGTAGGTGACAACTAAGGCTGTGTGGTTGGAGGGGGATTTATTTCTGTATTGAAGCAGGTTCTCTCAGGATATTCTGTTGGTGAGAGAGACAGGCTTTCAAGCTTACAGAGCATTACCACTAAATACCAGATGGAACAGACTGTTTAGAATAAGTAGTTAACACATATTTCAAGGGGCCATCCAAGGTGAAGTGGCCTAGGATATATACCTTATGGTTGGAGGGGGTTTTATTTCTGTATTGAAGCAGGTTCTCTCAGGATATTTGGGTGGCCCATTCCATGATGTGATCTACTTCTCTGGTGGAATATCATTGTTTGGTGAATGTGGCTTTGAGTGTGCTAAGGTGTATATCCCAGGCCACTTCACCTTGGATGGTCCCTTGAAATATATGTTAACTACTTATTCTAAACAATCTGTTCCATCTTGTATTTAGCTGTGATGCTCTAAGTGAGTTTCCCAAACTTGAAGAAGAGCTTGTCTCTCTCACCAACAGAAGTTGGTTCAATAAAAGATATTACCTTCCCCACCTTGTCTCTCGAATATCCTGGGACTAATACAGCCACAACAACACTGCATAGAACAAAGGAAGATATCTCCAGCTAGTCAGTCTGAACTGTACTATTCAATGTAGATGGCTGGTGGAAGGTGAAGGGGAGAGACTGCCACTCAAGGATCCCCATCTCCCCCCAAATTCCCAGGCGGGTGGAGAACATGAAGCTTCAATCCAGAGAATCCAATCCCACACACAGATAAAGAAAGAGAGCATCATGTACCTAATGTGAGGGAGGAAAGAGAATCACCACCACCTCCCACACACACACCTAGAAAGTCCATCCCCCAGTTGGTGATAAAAGAGGAAATCCTCCACCAGGAAATTTCCTTCCATCTTTTTTTTTGGGGGGGAGAGAGGTGAAAGAGAGAAACTACACCCCATGATCAGAGGAAAACGAAGTATAATCTTCTTCTCAGGCTCCATGTCTTATACCCTTCCAGCCATAGGATCCCACACACATGCATACAGACAGTCACTCAGGCTATCACTACTACCTAGGCCCCAATTTTCCCCTTGCCAACCATTAAACCCCGTGTCTTAGCTTTACAGTTGTCAAGGCAGGCCAGCAACACTTATCCATGGAGGTGGTATGGGAAAAAGAACATAGATAGTTGTGGGAGAAGCAGGGAAAAGGGCATCAAGGCTGGCATTGCCAATGAAGCTAGAAGAGGAATGCAATAAAAGAAGGTAGTTTGAAGTGGTAGATGGGACAGAATGATGCAGAGCTTTGAAAGCAAAGCCAACTCATTTAAAATTGACAGGGTAGCTAAATATAAGCTAGTAAAGGGTTTCAAAGACCAGGGTGCTATGGTCAGATTATTGAGCAAGAGAGAGATTCTAACTGCAGCATTTTGGATGTATTGTGGGATTTTGTTGGGTTTTAAATAGCCAAAAATGCTTCTGGAAACTCCTAAGTCCCTTTGTAGGGTAGGAAAACTGATCCCCCCACCCCCTTCCCCAACTATTTAGAGGTAGCATGTTTTGATTTCACATTTTTAAATACCACTTACCACCTTGGGTAGACAGGCTTTATGAAATTTAAAAAGACCTTTGTTGGTCATGATTTACCTTTAAGAAAGACTAACACAATTTTAAGTTCTGTCTACATTCCGTGTTGAGTGATGTTTAAAAATATCTGAATCAAAACATGTTACATAACATAGTTTTGAAAAACTGTCTTTCCCTTATCTACACAGGGTTTGAGAGGATCCAAGCCTGGTCTACAGTTTACAGAAAGAGTCAAGGCTTGAAGACTAACAAGGCATATTTTCACTAACAAATTAGGCCATCTTAGCATATGCCTTGAGGAGGCAGCTGACACAATGTTAAGTATGGCAATTCCTGTGTACTCTCAGTGGTTAAGATTGTGTAGGTTACCACAGATCCAAAGTCATGTTCTAATACAACATAATATGCTAGGGAAATTGTCACTACTGTGACAAAAACATTTCTGCAGACCATCTACAAATGCTCCAAGGGCTACATTCTGAAGACCTCTGAGGTAATTTACCCAAATCATAAGCAGAATCTCCTCACTAGAAGACACAGTGAGTCCTATGAACATAATTGTGGAGCAAGAGGAAAGGACTTTTAAAGCACTGCAGGAAAAGGTTAATGATCTTGAGGGAACAATCTGAGATTTGTGGGTCTCCCAGAGGGGCTGGAAAAAGGAAGGTTTGTGGAATTTTTATCCACCATGCAGCCAGTGCTTTTGTCTCTGCCCGCTAGATCAGAACTTAGATATTCAGAGAGCCCACCACTGCCTTGCCCCAAAACCCCCTCCAAATGCAAAGCCGCAGGCCATAATTGTAAGATTTTTAAAAATATAATATTAAGGAACTCATTCTTTAAAAAGTCTGTGATTTTAAAAATCTAGAAATACTCAGTCCAAGTATCCTAAATATATACTTGTAAGAGATACAAGAGCTAAACAGGGTAGTGAAGCTTTCAGTTTAATAATGAATCTTCTCAATTCCCCAACTGTAACAAAATCTGATCTGCTAAAATCCTATCCAAGAATAATTATTATTGCTGGTTATGATTCACCAAATTACTGAGAATGTGTTAGTATGGGACTATCAGTTGTTTTTTCAATAATACTAGTTCAGGAGCTCCTCTTTAGATTTTATTTTTGTTAAATATAATGGCCATAATGAGTTTTTATACCCCACTCATTTGCTTCTTTCTATAGTTGTCATTAGACACAAACCTAGAACTGTCCAATCACTATCAAATGTCAGCTTTGTGGTCAAAGGTCTAGTTGGCTACATATTAAGTCCTAGGTTCCAATACATTGCAAGTTTCAACACTGACATATTTACCAAATGACATAACAGTTTGGCCTTATATAGTAACAGAGACAATACTAGGGTATGTGGTTAGCTGCATAACACTTCTCAAACAATCATTTCATATTGCCCTTTGTGGTTGGTTAATGTTTATATTACATAATCAGATGTTAATGTCACATTTGAAATACATATTATGCTTTACATAATATTATGATTTGCATTGCTGATGTTACGATTGGGCTATGGCATTCATACTGTAATCCAGCATGGACAAGGCTCTATGGGTCAAAGTTTATGCAGAACTGTTTGGCCAATGAACCCTTATCTGCAAAATGATCCAGTTTTGTTGGGATAAGGTTATTTAAACAATTTGTATAATTTATATATCCACTACAGACTTGTTCTTAAGTTATACACTAGCCTCCTTCCCCTTTTCTGTTGTTGTGAATAATGCAGAAACCATGCCCTCCCTTAAGCTTAGACTATTTCTTCTTTATAAATTTAGAAGGAATCCGTTTATACCCCAAATAGGTGTTTTTGAGGGTAGGCTGGGGGGGAATGAGTGACAAGCACCCCCTTCTAAACCTCCTGGACTGAAGTCCTGTTTCTGCTGGATGAGAGTTACATATTGTTAAGTGATCCTTGGTCAGTTTTGACCACTTCATTTCTTTTTCTTAGTTTTTCTGTTTCCCATATTATCTTTTGCCTTTCCTAATCTGCCTTAACCTCTCCCCTTTCCGCTCCCCCTCCTGCCCTCAGGACAGTTAGGGGAAACCCAGATATATCATTCCTAGATCTGCAACAACCAGTGGCCCTGGTGGCAATGACATTATTCAGGAGCCTGATAAGGAGATATTTGACCTAAATACTTCTTATGGCTAATACTACAAATTGGGTTTCCTGGAACATTAGAGGGGTAAATCACCTGATAAAAGAAAATACTTATCACCTATCTAAAAGCAAGATAATATCTTCCTACAGGAAATCACCTTAACGACTTGGAAGCAGAGAAATTTAGAAGGGAGTGGATAGAGGAAAGGAGGGATGTTTAACAATTTCTCCTCCGCAGCCAAAGGCATAGCAGTATTGTTTCACAAAAGACTCAGTTTACAAATTTTAGATTTAAGTAAAGATGACAAAAGTAGATTTTTTTTTTTTGCTGGTGAAGACTAAGATCTCTGACTCTCTATATAACCTGATTAATATATATTGACCCTTTTTTTTTAGATAAGTTTTTTTCCAAATTAATATCCTACTAGACTCGGTCATCATAGCATGAGATTTTAATGAGGTGTCGGAACTGATTTAGACAAATCAGGTCAGCCCCAGCACACATAATCACAAGCCAGAAACAGTATAAAAGATTATATGGAATAATTAGGATTAAAAGATGTATGGCGATTGCAGAACCCTACAATAAAGGATTTTATTTTTTTCCCCCTTGACAAATGACACACATTCACGAATAGATTTCTTTCTGATTTTTATGAGACAGATGAACTGAGACTTGATTTTATTATTAAGCACTATCATGATCTCTAATCATTCACCAGTGCTACTAGAGTTTTCCCCATCTGAGACAGATCCGTCTTGTAAAAGATGAAGAGACTTAACTCTCTTTTGAAAGAGAGACATTTTCAGAACTATGTCACAAGAGAAATTTTTTCTTCAAAACAAATGATACCCCAGAGAGCTCCTGATTCATGCTGTGATACATTTAAATTTTTTATGAGAGGTGGGATCATTTCCTACTCAAGGGATAAGAAGAGGCTAGCCAAGCTCAGCTCCTGTAATAAACCAAACAACTAAGCTATGGATTTAGAATATCCAAACTACCCCTCACAATGAAATCCAAAAAAATTACTCAATCTTGGATATGAAATAAATAGATTGACTTCAGAACAAAGCAAATTTGCTTTTTTTATACTCAAACATACTAGGAGTCAGAAGAGACAGAGTAGGGAAAATTCTTCCATACATATTAAAAGTGAGAGGTCAAAAGTCCCAGATGGTATAATTCAAAACAGAACAAGGACAGGTTATTACTTATCAAAAAAAGATCAATGATCCATTTTTGAAATTCTAGCAGGCTCTTTACAATAGTGATTCACCACCTGACCCAGAAGAATTGAATAATTTTCTGAAAGCTCTTAACTTCTCAAAAGAGTAGCATGCCAGGCTGAGCTTTCCCTTGTAGAGGAAATGCGTCTGGGGAAGACCCCTGACCCTGATGGCCTACTGACAGAAATATATCAAAGTCCCAAAGAAATTCTGGCTACTAAGCTGTTATACATTTATGAAGATGCCTTAAAGAAGGGTACTTTATCTCCAATGAGGGAAGCCCTAGTTAGTGGGGTTTATTTGAAAAAGCCATGATTCAGCGAATACATGTCAGTTGATTATTGTAATGGCACTCCACCAGCATTCTAGAAATTTCCACACAATCATTTTACTTGACGCAGAGAAAGCCTTTGACAGCATGAACTGGCAATATTTGTTTCTTATTCTGGATACACTGGGTTGGGGAAATCCTTTATTTAATGGTTGAAGCTGTTATATTCCAATACCAACTCTCACATCCTAATAAATAGCACAATATCTCTCCTCTCTTTGATCTGTTTCGGGGAACTGGACAGGGATGACCCCTCATGTTCAATTTAGCATGAGAACCACTTTCAGTATTAATTAGGGGAACACCAAGTATTCAAGAGATCAAATCAGGGTCTCAGGAGACAAAAATCCATCTATATGCAGACAATATCCTCCTATTTTTTAAAAGTCCAGATCAATCTATTCCAAGTATCTTACAAACAATAGATAACATTGGCAAATTATCTGGCTATAAGATAAATCGGATAAGTCAGAAGCAATGAAAATCTCATTGGATTTAGTTGGAAGTGGCTCTCCTATGGGGACATGTATGTGGCAACAGATAAACCTCAGATATCTTGGCATCCTGTTCCCCAAGGAAATTTAAAAATATAATCAAGGTTAACCTAGCCCCATTAATCATGCAGTTAGCAAATGTTTTAAGTAGATGGCAGGCACTACCTCTCTCCCTTTGTGGAAAAATAAACACAATGCCCTTCCTGGGATCCTTTTTATTCTGAATTCCCTCCCTATCCATATTCCTGCCTTTTATTTTACCAAAATCAACAACATGTTCAGGTCCTTCTCATGGGGTGCGGGTAACAAACCCAGAATCTGCTTACAGAGATTACAGCTCCCTATCAGAAAAGGTGGTTTTAGAATTCCCAACTTTAAACTTTACCATCAGGCAATAATTCTTAGCCAAGCACCACAGTGGCTCATTCCCTTGTGCTGTAGAGCCCTCGACTGGCTCTGACTGGAAGCAGAATTAGTTGTTCATTTACCACTTTCCAATGCACTGTACTCGGACGAGTACCAGTTCCCTGAAGAAAAATTACCAACTATTGTTGCAGCCAGAAATACTTGGCATACAATGTCCTCTAAGTTTAACAAAGACCCACTGTGACAGGATTCCCAGGGTGCAACCTGGGACTGTGGGACCTCTGTGCCCCGTTAGCTCACTAATCTGGGTTGTCTCTCACAATGCCTTACTAGTGACAAACAGCAAACCCCTCCAGATGCTGTTACCACTCAGCATAACTGCAGCTGGAGCCCCATACCCCCAGCTAGATTGCATGAATGCTCCCAGAGACACTTATGAATGATACAGAGAAAGGCACAAGCCAAATCCTCCCAGCCTTGTACTAGAGGAATATATCCTCTTGTAGTGCTCAAGACCTTTTCTTGAGCAATGCAAATTTATTAATTGGTTCACCACTTCATCAATGCAAAGTGGACATATACCAGCCTTTGTAACCTGAGCAGTTTTACCAAGCACTTCAGGCAAACTCGCTCGTAAGGATAAACATTAGAATAGGTTTATTGATTACAAAAAGTAGATTTTATGTTATTATAAGTGATAGACAAAAAGCCAGAGTAGTTACCCAAAAAAAATAATAAAAAAAATAAAAGCACACAGCCTAAATTCTCAGCCTTATTAGACAAGGCAAGACCTAGATTAAGCAGTTTTCTCACCCCACTGGATATTGCAGGTTGTGTACAGTATTTCATACGCAGGCTCTCCCTGTTAGCTTGGGGACCAGTCTCCTCAGCTTCAGCCTTCTGGTTGCCTTAAGCATAGATAGGGGAAGAGCCAGAACAAACCATGCAGCCTCTGTCCTCTATTTTATCTCCTCGTTCCATATGCTTGGAGAACACAAGTCCGGGCTTGTCTGGTGGACATTGTTGAGTCACTAGGCAAGGTTGAGCAGTTCCCCTGTTGAGGCCTTGTGCAAGTGAGTCATTTCATTAAAACTCTTTACTGCACAATGGCTGTTGATAGTTGTTCGATTCCCACCCAGGCATTGGTTACCTTCCTTGTGTTTTTTTTCTGGGGAGGTAATATCTGGACGATTCCCCAACTCACAGCATATTTTAGTGACGACAAAATAACACAATCTCATATCTTCCTATGCACTAATGATATGCATATTGTGACAGACCCAGGCCAGTGTGGTACAGGAGTCTGGTAGAGGGCAAATATACTGGTCACTGGATGAGTAGTTTTCTGTTCCCTGAATGACCAGAGCAGGGGCTGCACTAGAGTAATCAGGAACCTGCTAGAACCAATTAAGGCAGACAGGGTGATTAGAGCACCTGCAGCCAATCAAGGCAGGCTAATCAGGGCACCTGGGTTTAAAAAGGAGCTCACTTCAGTCTGTGATGTGTGTGTGAGGAGCTGGGAGCAAGAGGCACAAGGAGCTGAGAGTGAGAGGCTGTGCTGCTGGAGGACTAAGGAGTACAAGCGTTATCAGACACCAGGAGGAAGGTCCTGTGGTGAGGATAAAGAAGGTGTTTGGAGGAGGCCATGGGGAAGTAGCCCAGGGAGTTGTAGCTGTCATGCAGCTGTTACAGGAGGCAGTATAGACAGCTGCAATCCACAGGGTCCTGGGCTGGAACCCAGAGTAGAGGGCGGGCCCAGGTTCCCCCCAAACCTCGCAACCCCTGATCAGACACAGGAGGAGTTGACCCAGACTGTGGGTTCCACCAGACGGGAAGGTCTCTGAGGTGAGCAAATCTGCCAATAAGCACAGGAACCACCAAGGTAGAGGAGGAACTTTGTCACAATATCTAGATAGAATAATAGATCATAACTTTTCCCATGATACCTCATGTCATGCTTAATATGAACAAATATCACAATTATATATAGATGATGAATATGGGGGTTACAGGGTTCTCCCCTTCTACATACTGAGGCCTCTATCTGGGGTAACTCAAACTCTGTATAGCTGGCAACCCCATCATTTAGCCATTTTGGATTAGGAAAGGGATTTTGAGTCTCAGTCAATTTACTGAAAGTTATACCTTCCTCCCTTTTTACAATATTAAAAGAAAGGTTCAAGTTAGACTCTAATAAGAAGAAGTGGCAATACATCCAATTTAAGCATGCCGTCTGCCAGCTGTTTGGCCCCTCAGGCACCGACTTTTCAATGTGCCAAGGAGTGCTCAACCCCCAGCTCTACCCCAGGCCCCACCCCTACTCCACCCTTTCCCCCAAGGTTCCATTCCTATCCCCACCTCTTCCCGCCCCTGCTCTGCCCCCACTCCTGCCCTGCCTGACTTCTTCCCACCCAATTCCACATCCTGCCCTGAGCAAGCCTGATCCATTGGGCCCGCGGGCGGGCAGGAGGCGCTGGATGAGGGAGCTGGTGGGGGGCTGCTGGTGGGTGCTCAACACCCACCATTTTTTCTCCATAGGTGCTCCAGCCCCGGAGTACCCATGGGGTCGGCAGCTATAGCTTGGCCCCAATGCCAGCTCTAACTGTAACCCACCTGAACAACTTTCATTTCTCCAAATAATACCTGCATTGCCCAGATCTAAGGCAATACTATATGCTCCCTTGGCCAGCAAATCCGAATTAAAAACAGGTTCCCTAAAAAGGAAGTGGGAGGAGGAACTAGGCCAGTTATTTTTTGTTAATCAATGGTAGCAAATTTTACTCAGTGCTCCAAATTGTTCCTTGGACATCAATTTAAGATTAATCCAGAAAGGGTGCATTGGATCCCCACCTGTTCAAAAGGTGCTGCTAAATCAGACAAATGTTGGTGCTGTGATTCAGCAGGTGCTAATTTAGCCCGTGTGCTCCGAGAATACACCTACATCTGTATGTTTTGGGCAGAACCTAACTGGAGAATTCATTTTTTCCTATAAAATAGAATAGTGTTACAAGCTAAATATGTAATCTTAAATCTAACAGATGCTAACTGGAAGATGAATAAAACTGAAGAACTTATGGTTAAGCAGAGCACTAATAATTGCTCAAAGATTAGTGCTACAAAAATGGAAAGCCAAAAAGCAACCAACAGTTGAAGACTGGCATGTAAATAGCATAAGCTTGGCCCCCATGGACAGAACTATAAACCGTGATGGAAATACCCAAGAAAAATGATCAGACAAATGGAATGCTTTGCAGGGACCCCACTTCGTTACCCGCTTCTTTCCTTCCTCATCTCTGTCCCTGAATTTTGTTTCTATCCTTTATCTTAACTTAATTTTTCTTTAACTAGTTAGATTTTTATAAACAATTTTTTTTGTAAATTATATAATACAAATAAATGATTTCTACTTTAGGTATTCATAGTGTGTGTGTGTGTGTATATATATATATATATATATATAGTGATAAACTCAGGACAGACAGCTGCAAGGGAGGGGTAGGAATCAGTACCAGAAGGTTAAAAGGCCCTCCTCCTTATCAACTGAGAGGCAACCACAGGTCAATCAGGTTCAGCTGTGAAAGGTTACCAAGGTAGCAAATTAGAATCAGCTGAGGGGGGGAGCTACCTGAGGTTAATTGGGACCAGCTGATTCCAACTTGGGGCTGCCTGAGACCTTTTTAAACCCTTCCCTGTGGAAGGAAGGAGGGGAGAGTAGAGAGCGAAGAAGCCCTCCTGCCAGGAGTGCAGGAGTAGAAAAACAGTGAGACCCTCCAGGAGGAGTGGCAGTACTTTCTCCCACAAGGGGGTAAGAATTCACTAGCCAGGACTAGTGGAGATACGGGGAGCAAACTTCCCTTGTGTCACAAGGGGGACTGCATTACCTGAGCCTGTCTCACCAGGGCTAAAAGCAGCAGAGACTGGGGAGACTGAGAAGGTGCCTTGCCACACGTGGTGTCAGAAGTGGGATTTGAGTGAGGCTTCGTGGCACGTCATCTCGGGGCAGGGTAAAGCACCCCCCCAACCAAAAAAACAAAAAAAACCAAAAAACCAAAAACAAAACCCAAAATGGAGGCTGTAGTGAAGGCA